>NC_141761.1:69398873-69601373 GCF_982258835.1 Parasteatoda tepidariorum | reverse complement strand
TTGAAAATATTCACGAACTTTTGTTTGAAGAAGTATATTGATTTGAATAAAAATATCTCCTGGAATTTGAGAGATAAATGTAAATAATAAATGTAAATAAATATCCTTCAAAAATAGAAACCTAAAGAAATTTAATGAGAAGTGCTCTGTAAATTTGAACGAAGCAAGAGTTTTAATGAAGAATGAAGGAAATAACAAGAAAGGATTTGATAAACATTATGAAGGTTAGTGAAAAATTTAAATAGTTTATGGTATTTAATAATTAAAACAGATTTCTAGTTATATTAATGAAATTGAATTAATTTACCTGATTTATAATTTATGTTTTATATTCAATTCTATTTATTAATTAAATACAAACGAGTAGCATGAAATATAAAACTGTAAAACACAATTGCAGTCAAAATATTTGAGATATCATAACTTATCAAATAATTAACGTTTTGTTAAAATACATGCATCGCTCCTGAAATTAGATTTATTTTACTGATTGATAAATAGAGTTATCATAAACAAATTTATTTATTCATCAAATGCATGCGATTAGTATATAAAAATATAATAAAAACTATTTATAACTGTAGTTAAAATCTTTAAGATATTATTTACTTATGTGTCCAAATATTTTAAATAAATTTCAACAGATATTCTTGTTTCTGAAATGAGCAATGATTTTTCTAGCAACTATAATAAAATATTTCTTTTAACAAAATTTAATATAATATTTTTACACAATGGTAAATATGCTTCTGCAAAACATTTTAATTTACGTAACTGTCTTTATGTATTTATTTAATTGTACGACTGGAGGAATTTAATATGAAAAAATACGGAGACAATCATAAAAGATACATCTAGCTTTGAAATTTGAATATTTGTGGTCAATTTAATTCTAAGTCAAAACATTGAAGTAATCAATTGCAATAATACGTTCGTAAAATGCTTGCAATTTAGCAAGCAGACACTTTGACGAATGCATTTTTTTTAAAGATGACTTTTACGATTGGGGAAAAAAATTAATAATTATTTCTATGAAAAATGTTCGAAAATAATGTAAACATACAATCGTCCAAATCTTGCAAACATGGTTGCAATGAAACTTTCGAAAATGCCATTTATTAAAAACAGTGAATAACGATAGATAGCATTAAAACGGCACCAGTGCCCTGTTGCACGTTGGTACTAAACAGAAAAGAGAGAAAAGTGTAAACAATAACGTTGGGGAATCGCAGGGAAGAAGGCCATTTTATTGGTTTATTCAAGAATTCTCTCACTACTTCTCTTACTATCATACCTATAACGCTTTGCAGTTGTGAAAAACAATAAAACGTTTTGCTTTACTGTCGCTTCTTATCGAATACCCTTATTGTTTTCAGCGTTCACTTACTAAACCTTTAGTTCCAACGCTGTAGGTGCTTTGGGTATCGTTCCAAAACGATTCATATCTTTCACTGTGGATATGGTATTCCTATAAAAAAGCACTTCCCAGTCGTCATCAATGCAGCTAAAACTGTATAAATATGAATATTATTTTCGAAAATACCTTAAATTTCCTGTTTTCTACATTTCTTAGTTCACTGTTCTCAAATATTATTATAAATTTTTTCACTAAATACTCCAAATTATATTTTTAATTACAGAGTACATGCACTGTGAAAAATTCCGGAGCAAATTACGGTAAAAAATATCAGCACTGTAGATACCAGTACTTTTTACTTCAAAATCCATTTTTACCAACAAAAAAATCTGATATACATTAATATTTTCAGTAATAATTACCATAAAACAATCTAATTAAATAAATATTGTTGTAAAATCCTTATTTAGTATTTTACGGTAAAATCGATTTAACGAATAATGTACCCTAAGTGCCGGTATTTCATACTTATCGTAACTTTTTACAGTGCGCTGATGTGTTCAACAATAAACCTTCATTTTTCAGTTTTAAAACGCTGATAAATCTTAACTTGAAAAAAAAAGATTCCAGCTTCTTAGAATACTCAAAAATAATAACAAAATAGTTATAAGGTTGAGATTAAATGTTGATTTCAGTAACGTAAATGTTTGAACTATGCTGTACCATGCACAAACATTATTATGTTTTTAGTTTAAGGAAATCAAAAGATTTCAAAAAATAAATTGGACGTAAAAATAAAAGAGGCAAATGAAATGTAGAATAATCACTAAACTACTTTAAGATGACTGAATCCGTATTTACTTAAGGAACATATTTACATATTATAAATGAAAAAATAAATCCTAATAAAGAATGAGTGAAATTCGTACTATACATTAATAAAGCGAAATAACTAGTAAAAATCACTAATAATATTATACTTATCGCTTAGATTCTGTAATAAAGAACCTTCATCACTGTCTACCGAAGTCAGAATTCTTGATGGTCCCATAAAATCATTTTGATGGTTTATGTTGGTTTCAATGCGATTCATGATGGTTTAACATCATTTGATGGTCACCATCATCCAACATTTTCCTTTATTCATTCATAGTTTTTGATATGCCAGCAACTTCCATCATTCCGTGATGGAAAATGCTTCTTTAATACTATGACGGTTAACCATCAAGAGAATTTTGTGATTCTCATTTGACCAATAATCCGTGATGGTTCCAACTATACATTCCCATAATGGTTTAATGGGAATTCTTGCTGGTTCTCAGGAATATACCATCAAAACAATTTGGTTTTCTTTTATGTTGGCCAATCATAAATCAGTTTGAATTTCTACAGTGGGGAGATGGTTGTTCATGGTCGTCCCAACATTTTATTTCTAAAGAATTATGATGGAAATTTCTGAAGGTTTAACATGGACAAACCATCAAAACAAGTTGCTATTCTTATGTTGAACCATCATAAATCAGTCCGAATTCCTACATTGGGGTGATGGTTACTTATGTTGGTTACAATCAAAAATATTATGGTTCATGATTGAAATATTGATGGTTACCATCAAGATTATGTTGGTCCATCAATGGAAAACCACCAAAAATTTCGACTTGGGCTGCTTTACATCATACACGAAACCCAGAATCATTCTGTATTTGGACACTGATGATAATTCTTCTTTACAAAACCGAAACCACAGTATATCTGTTTAAAGTTTGTTTTTTCGCGTTGTTTCGCGTTATTCAAAAAATCAGTTTTAGAATTTCATATCATCATATTAAAGTTTCGAAAGTTAGTTTCGTTTGCTATTTTTGAAAAAATTAATCTTTGTAAATTATCTTAACACGATAAAATTAGTCTTTTAAAACGTTTTTATATTTTTCATCACCTTTTATAATCTGCATACATATTATGTATTAATTAACGAAAATTCCTGAGAGGTTTTAAGAAAAGGTGACTTGGTAATTATTGATGGTTGTAAAATAATAAAGCTGTATAAAATATCCAACAAAAGAACTTTGTACAACGAAAAACTTCTCTTCAGTAAAGCATTACACATAGACACTCTGGAACCAACCCAAAAAACAGTCATTAATAACTGTTGGCGCCTTAAGAGAAAAAAAAACATGGCTGAACATGTTCTGTAGGCAGAGAATGTTTCTATTTGAGAGAAACAAAATGTTAGACTGGAATTTTGTGGAAAAGCGGTTACATACTTTTTATATAACTTTCTCAAGAATTTGTTGTTTTATTGCCTATTTCAGCGTAAGTAAAAATAAATAATGGTTGGAAGTTCGCCATTAAACACATCAATAGTGACTTTATTCTACGTGAAAGTCTGAAAGTAATTTCTCTTATTCAATTTAAATAAATATCTATTTTTAGGAGTTACTAAAAATAAGATGTTTCAATTTAATTTTGTAATTAATAAACGATATCAAAATAAAATTTTATCATACCATATTTAGACTTTTTATCATCGTTACTGCGTTATCTAACCACATATTGGATGCACAGCTCTTCACGTTTAACTCCGCCTTTTCATCTCTAATCAGAAGAAATTGAACTCACCAGCTATAGAAGAGAAAGTAAGAGAAGGAAGAGAAGTTAGAAATTGAAGCAATATCACCTTTGTAGAAAAATTTTGCTCAAAATTAATTTTCATTTACATAACAAAATGACTCAATCATATAATCTGTATAGTATTGGGTAGTATTTTCCGGCAGTATTGAAATCTGTTGACTTGAAAATAGCGTATTAATCAAATAGCAAACTCCTATATTTCAACTTTGATCAGAAACGGATACTCTAATTCCGAAGCTGTTTATTATTGGGCAAGATCTCCGTCAGTATTGAAGTCTGCACTACTTGAACACCGCATATGAATCAGCCTATGTTTGAGCTAGAATCAGAAGAGGGTACTCTAATACTGAAAATATATATCATTGGGTATTATTTCCGTCAGTTTTGAAGTTTGTACTACTTGATCAATCAGTAAATGCCTTCGGATCAGAAACGGGAGCTCTAATTTCGGAACTACAATTAGCCCAATTAACCAAATTGCATTAAGAAACATTTAACATCTGATATGTATCAAATTTACAACAACATATTATTAGTCTTGTACAAAATAATAAAATAACTTTAAAACACCTATTTTTTTAAAGAAAATAATGATAATAATATTTTAATATTATTTTATCTATTTTAAAGCTTTGGCCAATTTTAGCACTAGGTTAGCAACAACATTTTGTGAGTTTTGCTCTAAATAACTAGGTAACTTCTAAACACTTGCTTTTTTTTACTTTAATATAGCATTTTAAATGCTGTTTCATCTTAATTTAAGAGTTGATAACACTAGATTAGTTTTGATTTGCATAGTAACGACATTTCAAAGTTATAGTTAAATGACCAGATCATGAAAAATTTATTCATAATTCAAAATTAAAAAAGTTCGTGTTACAGTTATGAGTTGAAAACTTTTAGTTGAGTATTTACTATGTAGTTGGTCCCTCGTTATTTCGAATTGCAATGAATTCAGAAAAAAGAGATTTGATGAATCAAGAATCAATTTCCTAACCGTACTTGGTTCATCATTTATTTAATTGCGCAACCAAATCAAACTTAATATGAAAACGACATTAAATTACTAAAATGGAGTAAAAAAACTATAGATCTCGCTTGTGTAAATTTAATTTATATTATTTTTTGTTTTATATAACGTTCGTAATGTTATTTGTTCTTTAATCTAAGTATATTCAAAATTGTTTACCGCTATTTTTTTTCTTTATTTCAGGTATGGGTGATATAATATGAGTTTCAGGACAAATGACAGCTAAAAATGGTTTCACGGAAAGAAAACATACGTCATCAATTGTTTTTGAAGAAACTTGTTATTTTGTGTAGATTGAAAGTGAATTTAATTTGAAACATTCCAAGTTTTCTTGTGATCTTATATGAATAAAAAAAACTTACAATTTCCTCTTTCAAGATTTTTAAATGTGAAAAATGGACAGATTTTTGCCAAAACGCACTTTGTGAAATATTATGTAAACTGAAATTGTGTAGATAGAACATTCCTGTCTGATTTGTTTTTTTCTTAAAATTACTTTCCTTAGTAAAACATGAATTGATAATAAAGTATTGAAGTTTTTACGTGTTTTGTTTTATTTTAAAATTATTGTAAGTCATTTGCTTCAGAATATCTCGTGAGATTAGCAAATAAATATTATTTCAAACAACCGGATTTAAAAGATTTATTGATTAATTCGAATTTTGGAAGCTTTTTTTACTTTAAAACTAACACTCCCTTTGTTGGAGAACAATAATTATACTTAATCTAAGTATAAAGACATTAATTAAATTTTAGTTTATTTACCTGATTTCAGTGTTGTCATTTATCTTTCGTATCATTCTTAATATTTAAATAATTTCAATGAAAATGCGCCCTTTATTATTTTCTAATTTATTATTAAGATTATCATAATTTGTTATTATTATTAATTATTATATGTTATTATTATTATCATTATTATTATATATTATTATTATTTCTATTTATTATTATGATATTTATTATCATTATTATTATTATTATTTTTATTTATTATTATTATTATTATCATTATTATTATATTTTATTATTACTTTTATTTATTAGTATTGTTATCATTATAATTATATATTATTAATCCCTATTTTTTCAACCATGACCTACCGATATATGCAGTGTATCTATGCTCCTCTCCAATTTTTTCTCATCCAAGTACTAGTAATGTATTTTTTATGTCTTTCTAACTTCTAAACTAGTAATGCAATTATGCTCTTCTTTCCAGTTTTCATTTTTTCTCCTTATATTTTTTTCTGGATAAACTATCGATGTGCGCAGTGTATTTATGCTTCTCTCCAGAACTTATTTATCTTTTTTTTTCATTCATGAAGGCAGTAAAAAATAGTCATTCGAATATCACGAAGTTTTCTACGATTTTGACGAAACCGCTTCCTGGAACATGCTGAGAGCAAACACTTCGAAAGAGTGACGAAATGATTATCTTCACAAGAAACGAACTTCGTCAAAGTAAAAGAAATATTTCGTTATTCTATTTTTTTTTTTCAAAAAAAAAAAACTCGTAGTTCTTACTGTATTAACTCTTATAATAATCACTTTATCGTGGGCACTATATATGTGGTACAATCTCCCCCTCCCAACCACACAAAGAGAGATAAATTAATTATACCCGAAGCGGGATTGAATCTCAGGTACGAGAGCACCATACAGGGCAGTGATCATCATACAGGCCGATTGGCTATTTTGTCACTTTATATTCGATTATATTGTCTTCATTGTAGTTTTGTCATTCTATTTAATAATCTCCCACAATGCACTACAATGAGGTTTCCAGATGAGGAAACATTTTCGACATATATTTGAGCATTAGCGTTTCATCACAAATGACGAAATTTTTTGACAAAATTATTTTTAAAATTAATGAAATACAGCTCAAAAATTGCAGAATTGAAAGGCAAGAGTTTCACTTCTGAGAGTGAAGCACTAATGATAAATAAGGTGCACGCCCCGAGTTTTTTCTTCTCGTTTTTAATTATTTTTTTAAATGAATTAAAAATAGAAATATTATTCATTTACGTTTCTGTTTTCTATGAACTATCGATGTACATGGTATATCCATAAAGAGGTTTCTTCCTCTCTAAAGCTTTATTTTTTTTTCGCATCTACAGCGAACGACTTATTTTTCCTTCCAGAGCCTTTCTCTATCGTGAAACTGTTGATTCACTCAGCTCATTTTCATTCGTGTTCAGAGTTTTGTCTTGCTTAATAAACTCTCAATCCATGTTGTAGATTTACTTTCCATATTTTTTCACTGGTTGATTAACTACAAATAAATATACCGACGCACTCAGAGAAAATAATAGTGGTAGAGTTACCATTTATGTATAGTAAAAACATTTCAGGCAAAATGTTAAATGCCACATGCTAAATTAAATGTTAAATTAAATGCCAATGCCACATGCCACACGGTCAAGCCTGTTTGGTGAAACCGAGCGAATTTAAGGCAGAGTGTGCGTTTCTTGTTCTTCAGTGGCGTCATGCATGGCCAAGGATTCGACTTCTGCCACACCATACGTCGTAGCCGTTTATAGGACTGACCCATTCATACATCCATTCATTCATCCACAGATCGTAATTTTGACCTGAATCAGAGCACGATCGATCTCCAATCCAGTACCACCAGAGGTATTGATTTGTTATGGGAACATGGAGAACTTTTGCGACTCGACAGATTTAACGTGCACCAGTCACTTTACTACACGGGGAATCTTCGGCCGGTGGGGTTTTAACCCACGAACTCTTTGACATGGGCCCAGAGCCTTACCGACCAGGCTATTAATAATAATTTTGGTAATTAATTTAAAATGTTGGATATTTAAACCATTCATTCTGTAATCTTATCTATTTAAAACACAAAACCTAAAACAATTGTAACGAAATAAATAGTTTATGTATCGTGCTTTACGGTATCACGATAAAATTACCAAAAGGTTCTTCAGCGATATCCTTTTATTTTACTATTCATTAGGTATTTCTAATCATTTAATGTCTCTGCCTTTTACCAAAGAGAATGGTAGTAGATTTTATATATTATGTTTACATTTCTTTAATTTATTTAAATATGTGATTTCTTTTAATGGTTCATAGGAGTTAAGTGACGGTTAATCATTTATTTTCTCTTATATATTTTTAAGCAAAATTAGCCTAAATGATAATTTAAAATTTTATAAAGATACTAAACTCGAATAGATATAACTAATGTATTTACTTTACACATCTACAATTTTATTATCTAGCTAATAAGTCTATTATATGTCGATTTTATGCAATTTATTTATTCACATACATAAGTTGGTTTCTTTGTAAATACAAATAATGATTTAAATACCCTTTTCAAATTGAAAGACAGACAGCATTTGTTTGAGAATTAGTAGCTATTAACTAGATTCGATCCCACTACATACACGTTTCGCTGAGGTTAGCAGAATAGGAAGACCCTAGTATTTACAACCCTACATTATTTGAACCACCTTTACCGAGAGAAATTGTCATTTCAACAAATACTCTAAAGCGTAAAGGGTTCTATATCTTTGCATCGTCTTTCTCTTTTTGTTCTATCTGTTCTTTAATTTAACACGAGACTAGACATTATTTGTATAAAGCACACAAGCTGTATGTGTATCCAAACCAAATTTATTTATTCATTGTTACACATTCATGGTTACGTTGGGAATCGAACCCGCTACCTCCATTTTACATAGCATTTGGTGGAGAGGTGAGACTACATGGCCAGGTAGGCAACCACAAAATGAATAATAAAAAAAAAGAACATTACTATTCAAAGTATTTACTTATCTATTTATTATTGCTCATACTTATCCAGCTTTGAGTGCTTATGAAGTTGAAGAACAGATAGCGCAAGTTAGAGAAGAGTTATTGCAACGTGAAGGTAGCTTGTTCGAAAACTGCCACATTCTTGGATATATTTGTGATGTTCATTTCTATCTTTCACTATCTGTTCTCTGATTCGTCAATGGCTCATAAACCATACTTTTCAATATGAACACAAATTTGCAATAGTAAATAAATAATATAAATAAGCAATATGAATGAATAATATAAATAAATAATATAAATAAATAAACAAATAAATAAATCGATGCAACCATGGTTGCTAAAGTATTCGTACTCGCTACCTCCACTCTTCCATTTAAGGATGCCGGGATAGCCTAATATTATTTAATATGCTGATATCGTTCTGTCTTGTCTAGGCATTTGTTTATTAACATGCACGCATTTTTTATTCTCTTAAAAGTTGGTAGTTGTTAGCTTTTATAGAAATATGAACAACTGATTGTTAAATGAGCATTTGATAAAAAAAATAGTGCTTATCAAACTTAACATTAATTGCGAAATCTGTTATACTAGTTCTGTTAAAATTATTAGCTTTCTTGATATAATTACCCAAGTTTTAGCTCATTTACTACCAAAGAGCATGATAATAAAACTATATTTTACTGTTGTTGTTGGTAGTGGTGGTGGTGAAGTTCATTTACTTCGCACTAGAGCTGCACAATGGGCCATTGGCGACGATCTGGGAAATATCCCTAAGGATGATCTGAAGACTTGCCGTCACAAATTTGATCCTCTGCAGAGGGGATGGCACCTCCACTTCGGTAGCCCGCTGACCTGCACTCAAAGTCGAGCACTTCACGGTAGAACAGTTTGACGAGGACCAATACCGCACACCCTTGGTTCCTACGCAGACTGATCCAAGTGATCACCCACTCACCCACTGACCGCAGACAGTGATGCCTGACTTCGATGATCTGCTGGGAACCGCGTCTTAACGATCAGCAAACTGCGGGAGATATTTGGCTGTTAATTTTACTGAAAGTCATTACCGAAGTGCTTAGGTAAAGATTACCATACTTTTCAATACTCTCAAAAAGACATAAAGCAAGGTAAATTTTACTATATTCCGGTATGTTTGATCCTATTTTTTTTCAGTGCAGTTCTTAGTGTTTATTAACTTTTCATTTCAGTGTTTCTTTTTATTAATGTTTTTCCGATCGCTAAAACTGCAAACTCTGACAATATTGTTACATTCCTCCACAAATTTGAGACTATTGATAAAGCATGCATTACTTGTAAAAGAAACATGAAGTTTATCCATGCAGAGCCCGACTTTAACTGAGCTGCTACTTTATGATTCCTCTGCACCTAGTATATTTTACAGCAACACTTTTGTAATAACAAGTATCAAATTGTTTAAAATTGCAATTGTTACACCTACACTCAAATAAAACTCAAACCATCATTCTCAGTAATAAATATTTATTTTTTGACGATTCGTCAATCCTTGAGATACATTTCGTCACGATATCATGTAATTTGTGAGGAAACACGAACTCTCGAATGTATGACGAAAATGTTTCCTTAACGTGGAACCTCATGGCAAAGCATCGTGGGAGATTGCTAACTAGAATGACGAAACTAGACGATTGAAACTAGAATAACGATATGATCCAACTGAACTGTATGGTGGTCAAGGAGTTAGCCTCATACCAGGAAGATTCCGAGTTCGAATACTCGCTTCAGACATGGAGGTAATTTATCGTTTTGTTCTATCAGTTCTTCTTGTGTTGTTGGGTGCATTGATCCACCTATATGGTGACCATAAAAAAGTTATCAACAATGCTACCCGTACTGTTTTATTTTTTTTAAAACAAGTAGAATGTTGAAAGATTTCCTTACTTTAGACGGAATCGAAGAAGTTTCCTCGAAGAAGTGGAGATAGTTATTTCGTCACTTTGATAAAATATTCGCTCGGAGCTTACACAAATGGTTTCGTCAAAAAAGAATAAAGTTTCGCGTGATTTGAGTATCCTTTTTCATAGTGGATATATAACTCAAGTATTTCTAATTTCTGAAAATAAACGATGGAAAAAAATTGCCTTTACACTGCAAATAAAAAATAAAATGATGCCGGTTTCATTAAAAATACAACAATACCAATGCAAAATATTAATCTTTACTATGAAAGAAGCAACAAATAAAATGAAAGTTCCCTTCTCGCATAATTAGTTAACATCAAACATTTAGCATATGAATTCAAGCTTTTGACTTTCAATGCAAGCTGATATATAAAATAATTCTGCAAGTACCACAAATCAGTATGCAATTATTTTAAGAAAATAATTTTACAAGTATACAGCAATGTAACTTTAAAAATTTTTAAAACGTCCAGAAATGGTTTTTATTTTTTCAACTTAAAAGCAGACATTTACTACGCTTTTCACATTTAAACATAAAAAGTAAGTTTGAATAGCTTAAAATTCTTCATAATTTCCTTAATGACAAATCTTTTCAAATTCAAGGAATTATATCAAAAAAATATATATTTGAAAATGATTTATACATTTAGAAAAATTTACATTCTGCTAAAAGCACCGAATTATAATCTAAGAAAAAAAAAATTATAACTATTAAAGTATCTAGCAGGAACAATTTCTAAGAATTATTCGGTTATTTACATTTGAAAGAGAGTTTTTTTTCTTCAGAATCATTAGAAATTTCATTTCACAGTTTGACACATTCACCATTAAACGAAGTTTTAAAAATGTTTCGCGTACTTTTATCATTTGTTCTACGCTTTCCCTCTAGTATAAATTTATTTTTTGAAAAATATGTCGCTGGAAAATCGTGACAAACTATTTCGCTGTCACAGTTTACTATGCTAGAAACTTTTTGGCAAATAAAGTTTAGTGTTCTTGCTTTTATTTAGGAAAATTTTTTAGTTTTTGTACAGAATTAGTTTTAGTTATTCATTATATTTTTAAAAGTAATTGAATTTCCAAATTTATTGCATCTGCTCATCGCATTGGGAGGTAAAATCAATTTTGTAAGAATATATATATATATATATATATATATATATATATATATATATATATATATATATATATATATATATATATATATATAGTAGGGAAAACATGAAAAATTACAAACAATGGAAAAAGGGAAAAAGAAAAATAATAAAAAAAATTCCGAAAAAAGGAAAACTAATTTATAAAATCCGAAAAATAAAAAATATAATCTTTTCATCAGCTCACGCAATTATATTCGCAAAAAGGAGTGCTTTCTAATATTGTAACAATTTACGAATTAATATTGTAACAATTATATTGTAACAATAAACGAGCTTTCATACACTGAGAAAAAATGTGTGACCAAAACTACAAGAAAATAATAAAGTTTACCGTGTTTCAAAACCTTTGGAAATACAAAAAAGCTCGGTAATTTTTACCGAAGCGCTTTGGTTATAGTTTTGGTAAATTTGAAAATAAAATGTGATTTTATAACATGAGATAAAACTTGGTAAATGCATTAAAATTTGGTAATTTTACCACCATATCGTAGAGAACGGAATAAAACAATTTATTCGTATAAATTTGCTTTTCAATTTTGTATTTTTGACTCAATGTGCGGTAATAAGAGCTATCATTTTAAAACCAGAATCTCCAATAAACCGTTTCTAAATGAACGGAAAGAATTATCAAGTAAGTGGTTTAAATACCATATATTTCAACTTTTTTTACCATAGTTATATTTCTTTTACCGGAAATGTCATCACCATACAATACGGTAAATTTTTCGGAATTTTTTCTCCTTGCAGTAATGGCTATTTTTTTGCTACTTATGAGTTGTGTCAATAATTTTGACCATCAATATGATTCGTAATCCATTCATACTATATACATCTAAATGAAAAATTATGACGAACAATAGGAGTTTCTAACCAAAGGTTAATTTTTTATCAAATCAAATTTTAAAGCAACTGACGAAAAATATGTACATCCGTACCCTATCAAACAAGAACCGTAGACAAACACTAAGAGATATTAACATAAAGACTAATTGTTACATAATGCTCATAACCTATTAGGCAATTACTAACCATAATTTAATAGGTTTGAAGACCAAACCAGCTTATTATGTAAAATACAACGTACATGACTTTGTGCACAAAATAATTAAAAATACGACTTTTTTCAACTCAGGAAATATTTGACCAATTTCTCTGAAATTTCGTATTTTACCATTTAAAATTATTCTCTTAAAAATGATGTAAAAAATTGTATACCTTACTATTCCAAATTTTTCTACTATTATTAAATAAAATAATAAAAAATTATAAATATTCACTAAAAGTTATATTTTGCATTTGATAAACTATTTTCATAATTGTGTGCAAAACGTTTTCAATTTCCTTGAACAACTCTCGAGATATGGTGAAATGCGAAAAAAGTAAAATTAGCATTAAAGACTCCAAACTTAAACATTGAACCCCTCCCCCGACTAAACCATTAGGACCACATTCGACCTCTCCCATATTTTTGGAGTTAGAAATCCGAATCCTTCGAAAAAAAGGTACGTTTATTCAGAAATAGTGTGTTTTGTGTCTGATTTCGTACCTTAAAATTTCTTCTGCTCTAACTAATTACCATATTTCAAGCCTGCCTTTTAAACCATCAAAATTGAATCCTAGAATGTGAAAATCTGATCATTAGATCAAAAGTAATTTAGGGTGGTCCGTTTTTTATTTTTCGGGCTGTATTAAAAATATTTTCTTGAACAGGTAAAAAGACTCCTTCTCTTAAACACTTGCTTGAGAATTCTGCTGTGATCCATTTACGACACCGAATCACAATTCTACATATAAAATAATACTTAAAAATAAACGTGATCCTACGGCTCACCATAATTGATAAACTCGATCTTAAGAGACATTATTCATAGTATGGAGTTTCTCTTTATTCATTTGATCATTCGCACGTCTTTCTTAAATACATGAAGTCTTTCATGACAACTTTTGAAACGAAAGATCAAAATATTAATAATAATAATGTCAGGAAAGAGACAATTGAATCAAATAATCTATCTATATATATATATTTCTCTTACACGGCGACAAAAAAAAGCCTCATTGCAACTCCCCGAATGTCAACGCTAAAAAATCAACCAATGAATGCCGCTAAAAATGTCGCATGCCAAATCTAGCTGAGGTGGCTCAACATGTAGCGCTTTTAAAAACGAAAACTGAAATAACCTTAAGCTAGGCGGAAGTGAGTAGTCTTTGTCGATAGATCTCTATTTTAGTATTTTTTCGAAAGCGCTTTTTTTCACGAATTTATTTGACGATTTTTGATTTATATCACGAATTTATTTGTTTTATTATTGTTATTAGTTATTCATTGAAAACTGAGTCTCAGTCGTGCTGTTACGCTTTAAGATTTTATACTATAGCACATTTCTAACAGGTTTAACGAATTACATGCCATTTATTTGAATCCAAATTTATTTTAATGACTTAGTATTTACTAGAAAGATGTAATTTTTTTTAAAAAAAAAGTTGTTTTATGGATTTGAATGATTGTTTTGATTTCTTAGAATTTTGTGCATTTGTAATGTACCTAAGTTAGTAGCGAGCGAAGTGAGCTTGGTTTGAGAAACAAACCATATAGGATTGCATAGCAATTTTCGGGGGTTGGCGAGCCTTAGCGAGCATGGGGCGCAGCCCACTAGTAATAAAAATTAAGATTAATCTGGATCAGTCGTATACTCAGTATAATTGATTTTAAGTTAAAATTTTATTTACCACATCACTTAGACGGCATATATTTTAAATATTTTGAATACCCCGTTAGAAAAAGGATAATATGTATGACTTAATATTAAAGCACGACTACTTCCTTAAAATTAAAGCACGACTACTTCCTTTTATTTCCTTAAAACAAAATTAACCACTTCATTTTTAATGATAAACACTATTCAAAATTAGCAGAAAGCAATATTATATATAAATATAACAATATAGACTCAACATAAAATCAACTTAATCAATAACTATTACTAGTTTCTCCTTAACATCAGTTCAACGCATCCAGAGCTGTTTTCCGTTTTAAAAAATCATCATGTATTATCAATAAAATCATGTTATTTTTCTTACCAATATGAAATACATTTCAATATTTCTTTTGCATAGTTAAAAATAAGATTTCATTATTGTTACCAATGCTTCTTGTAATATAACACTTACTATAACTCTTAAGTTTTGCAGATAAGCACAATTCAAAATTAGCAGAAAGCAATATTACACCAATTTCAAGTCTATAGTCTAAAAATCAAAGCAACTGATATATCAAATAACTCTTGTTAGTTTCTCTTATAATCAGCTCAAAATATTTGTAGCTGTTCTGCGTATTGAAGACAAAGTCATGTCCTTTTTCTTTTCAGGTCGAACTATATTTCAATATTTTTTATACATATAGTTAGAAATAAGATGTAATTATTCTTCACATTGCTTCTTGTACTGTAACACTTAATCTAAACTCTAAACTAAATCTAAACTTAATCTAAACTAAAGAATAAATTTTGTAAAAATGCATGCATACGTAAATGAAATTTAAGTTACGAAAGCATCTCGTCTACTTCACTAAAGATGCATAACTTAAATACATCTTAAATGTTTATAAGCATATTTTCGAGAAATTCAGGAAAATAATCTCGCGTATTTTCGAACGAAATATTTGTACTACTTTGTATACAGTCAGCAAACTTGAGAGTCAAATTCAATATATAATTAAGCACTTACAAAATGAAATATTTGTGTCTAAGGCTGCTTTAATGACAACTCATTAAATATAAAGTCTTAATATTACGTTATTCAGTAGAATGTCATTCATCTTTGAGTATAGGTATCCCTGAGTAAAGTCAAGAAAGCAAGTTTTGCAGGGAATCTAAGCAATAAGCAAATGAGAGAGAGAGAGTTACGCTTCAGAAGTTAATCCCCAGATCTTTCTCAGAGTCCCCCTTTAGTTAGTCGAACCCAAAGAGGGTCCATAATGAGTGGGGTCTTAATGAAAAGGTTTGCAATAATTACTAGTGGACCCTCAAAGCTGGGAGTTTAAATGGATACGAGTCGATGAAAAGGAATAGAGTTGCTGGACTGCCTAGTTCCATATATGAAGTAGTAGATTCAAAGACATTCTGTTAGTTACTATAAACAATGCATCGATTTATGTTCTTTGAACAAAGAATAAAAGTGCAATTCTTATAATGGTGTCAGAAATTTTAATATTAGAATGGAAAATAAAAGTATGATTCTTATAATGGTTTATAGTTTCTTGAAATTAGAATAGAAGATAAAAGTGAAATTCGTATAACGATTTATTATTTTTTCAAATTAGAAAATAAAACAAAAGTGTAATTCTTATAATGATGTTTTAAATTTTAATATTAGAATGGAAAATAAAAGTATGATTCTTATAACGGTTTATAGTTTCTTGAAATTAGAATAGAAGATAAAAGTGAAATTCGTATAACGATTTATTATTTTTTCAAATTAGAAAATAAAACAAAAGTGTAATTCTTATAATGATGTTTTAAATTTTAATATTAGAATGGAAAATAAAAGTATGATTCTTATAACGGTTTATAGTTTCTTGAAATTAGAATAGAAGATAAAAGTGAAATTCGTATAACGATTTATTATTTTTTCAAATTAGAAAATAAAACAAAAGTGTAATTCTTATAATGATGTTTTAAATTTTAATATTAGAATGGAAAATAAAAGTATGATTCTTATAATGGTTTATAGTTTCTTGAAATTAGAATAGAAGATAAAAGTGAAATTCGTATAACGATTTATTATTTTTTCAAATTAGAAAATAAAACAAAAGTGTAATTCTTATAATGATGTTTTAAATTTTAATATTAGAATGGAAAATAAAAGTATGATTCTTATAACTGTTTATAGTTTCTTGAAATTAGAATAGAAGATAAAAGTGTAATTCGTATAACGATTTATTATTTTTTCAAATTAGAAAATAAAACAAAAGTGTAATTCTTATCCTGATGCTTTAAATTTTAATATTAGAACGGAAAATAAAAGTGTAATTCTTATAACGGCTTAATATTTTTTTCAACTTAGGAAATAAAATATAAATGTAATTCTTATGAATTATTTTTAAATTTTAATATTAGAATGGAAAATAGAAGAGAAGTTCTCATAATGGCTTATTATTTTTTCATCTTAAAATAGAAAATAAAAGAGTAATTCTTATAATGGTGTCTTTATACTTATAATGGTATTCTTATAAGGTAATTCTTATAATGGTTTTTAAATATTAGAATTCGATACAAAAACGTAATTCAATAAAGGTTTATTATTTTTCAATATTAAAATCGGAATTAAAAGTGCAAGTTTTATAATTGTTTATTCATTTTTAGTAATAAAATTAACAATACAACTGAAATTCTTACAAAAGTTTATTAATTTTTAATAATTTATTAACCTATCAATGCATAAAATCAGCAAATTAAAAAGTATGCTCAAAATTACCAGAATATGGTAAAATATCCTTTCTTTCCGCCCCTATAGGAACACCAAAAAGCTTGGATTTTTTTACCGAAGCACTCTGGTAATGATTTAATTAAAAATAACAATAAAATGTGTCTTTAAAATCTGTGATAAATATGGTAAATGCGTTAAACTTTGATTCATTTTATCATATGTTATGCATGGCCTAAAAACTCAGTTAAACTTTGTTTTCCGCTTTATATTTCTTCCTAAATCTGTGTTAATAAGAACTATAATTTTGAAAACCAGAATTTAAGGTGAACTGTTACCATATGAATGGAAAAATTATTAAAAAAATTGCCTCAATACCGTATATTTTGATTTTATTAACCAAAATTACGTTTTTTATGCCAGAAATGTCATTACCATATAGTCCGGTAATCTTATATCGGAATTTTTTTTTCTGACTGTGCTAAGAAGTAAATATATTAATAAAATTAATGGGTGATTTCACGGCTTTGTCCCGTATGCGACGTAGTTTTACATACATTCATAAAAAAATCTGAGTAAAATTTGCTAATTTATAATAGTATAAGAAATGCTATTCTATTATAAACATTAAATATTTCGTAGCGTTTAAAATTTTTCTAATTTCATAAATTTAATTTTTTAAATCATTCTTAATCCAATTAAAATTAAATGAAAACAATTATTTAATTTTTATCACATTTTGTACAAAGTGAATATAAATATTTTATTCTTTTCTTAACAATCAATATAATACTAACTCTTTAATTCAACATAAGAGTATAACTCATTAATTCACTGTGTCGCGATTATTCGAATATCAAAATTTATTTTTAACTCAATTTTCTTTTAGCTACTTTATTTCTCTAACCACAAAAATATTTTGGTTACAGTATTACGAGGGTTGCTATATATATTTCTGGCCTTGGCAACAGTAGGTGTTGCTAGGCGACCGCAGACGATTTTAATCGAAAGTTTGATATTTTTAAACATAAATTCAGCAGACGATTTACCATTATAACTTCATTTGTGTTGTTGACAGTAAATTGAAAAGTTCTTCTCTTTCAAAAAATGGAATTGAATCGTGAACATTTTCGTGCCATCATTTTTCATAACTTTCGACGTGAATTGTCAAGACAAGAGTGCTTGGATGAACTTAATTCTTCATTCAGCAATAAAGCGCCATCCTACAGCACTGTAGAAAATTGGTATAACGAATTTAATCGTGGTCGATGTTCGATCCAGAACGAATCCCGTGCAGGTCGTCCAAAATCCATTGTTGTGCCAGAAAAGATCGATGCTGTGAGTGAACTGATAAAGCAAGATCGTCATGTGACATACCGTGAGATAGAGGCATCTTTGGACATTAGTATGACCAGCATCAATAAAATATTGCATGAACATTTGAGCGTAAAAAAAATTTGTTCGCATGGGATCCCGCATAATCTAACAAACTCTCAAAAAAAGGCTCGTGTCTATTGGTGCAAAGAAATATTGGAAAAATACGTTCAATGTACATCAAAGGCTGTGTATAACATCTACACAGGTGACGAATCATGGATCTATGCATATGAGCCGGAAATAAAGCAGCAATCAACTGTATGGGTCTTCCAAGACGAGGCAAAACCAACAAAAGTTGTTCGAGGAAGAAGCACATCGAAACAAATGATTGCCTGTTTCTTCGGCATTAACGGTCACGTGGCAACAGTGGCGTTAGAGCAACGCAGGACGGTCAATTCTGAATGGTACATGACCATTTGTTTGCCAGAAGTCATCGGAGAAATTCGAAAAAAGCAGAAGAACAGGCGAATTATTCTTCATCATGCAATGCGAGCACTCACACATCGACTCAAACAAAGGCATTTCTGACGGAGCGAAAGATCGAACTGATGGGTCATCCGCCGTACAGCCCTGATTTGGCACCCAATGACTTCTTCTTATTCCCACACATCAAAAATAAATTACGTGGACAACGATTTTCGACCCCCGAAGAAGCGGTTGATGCATTCAAAACGCATGTTTTGGAGTTACCTCAATCGGACTGGAAAAAGTGCTTTGAAAATTGGTTCAAACGCATGCAAAAGTGTATTGATCATCATGGAGAATATTTTGAAAAACAATAAAACCAATTTCGATCCTACATGTTTGTCTTTTCATTATTAGGCCAGAAATATAAATAGCAACCCTCGTATATTAAATTGTCCTGGTCTTTTTTATGATTAAGGTGTTGCCAGATTATTTAATATTTAATATTTATAACGCGGGGTTGGCTTTGTTTTGACTATTTTATCTATCAACAACTCATCAACTTTGCATCTCTCCCCATGCTCCTAAGTGTCCGTTACTAACTATTCATTTACTGTTAATTTAAAATTCTTGACTCCTGTAAAGGGATGGTTGAATGCCCCTGGACCCGTTAATCCGACCGTCTCATTGTTACAATTTATCATATAAAAACGCATCTCTCTTTCTCTATTAAAAACACGCTGTTTAATATTTTGTTTTGTGGTTATGGGCATATTTGCTTAACGTTAAAAATACTCAGTAATAAATCAATTTTTTGTTTCAAAAATTAATGCTACTGATATTTTAAGTAACAAAATCAAACACAGAAACGTACTTTCTCTGAATAAACAAACGTTTTTTATTTCGACGGGTTCGGATTTCTAACCCCCAAATCCGCAATCGGGGAAATAAGGTCCCTATAGTTTGGTTAGGAGAGCGATTCAAAGATTGGAACCTTTAATATTAATTTTATGTTTTGCGTATTTCGCCATATCTCGAATAAATTTTAAGCAATATGAATTTTTTTTACACATTTTTAAAATATATGCACATATTATTTGCACACAAGCATCCAAAGATCTTTCCATGTAAAAAGTATCCTTTAATAAATATTTATTACTTTTTATTATTTTATTTTATTTTTATTTTATTTTATTTTATAACCGTCGTTGAGCAGCCGACCCAATTTCATGGGTTTACGACTACTTACGTTCAACTCCGTAGCCTTGTAATTTTGAACCAATCCAGAAGACAAGGAAACTCCTGGATCAGTACCCCCAGAGGTATTGATTTGTTGTGGGAACATGGAGGACTTTGAGACTCGACAGATTTAACGTGCATCAGTCACCATTTACTACACGGGGAGTCTTCGGCCGGCGAGGATCGAACCCACGATTATGTCAAAATTGACACTTATTAAGGTATTATTGTAAGGTGTACAATTTTGACATTTTAAAGAATATTGTTTATTCATATCTCGACCCGCCCTATTCAAGGGCACACGAGAGTAGAACATACATTCTACATACAAAACATATATTAAACGTACATAAAACACAAATAATTACATGAACAAGAAGTAGTAAATGGCAAAAGAACAATTAAAATTTGGAAGAAAAACAAATGAGAAGTTTACTCAATAATAGAGCATTAGGTATTGGAGGAACAATGCGTTGGGAATATCAAAGACTGTATAAGACAATGGCATAAGAAATCAATTCAGTGATCAATGTTGAAAAATTTTGAAATATACCTAAAATGTGAAGAAGAAAAATAATAAGTTTTTCAGAGGTCTGAGAAGACAAAAAAGTTTTCAAAAGTCAAATCTTTGGGAAATTTCAAAAATCTGAAAATCAAAGAATAAAATTTGTAATTCTGAAAAGGCAAAGTTAGTGCTCAATTGTATTTGGAATGTGATTTGAGATTAGATAGGGCTTGCAAATAACTAGGACACGATGCTGAAGAATTTTAAAGAATATAATTTTATGTGGAAAAATACATAATTTGAGTGAAATCGGATTGACCAGAGAATTCAAAATTCGAAAAAGTTGTATTTTAAAATACGCAAAAAAGTAAAATTAACATTAAGGGGTCCAAACTTTAAACCGCTCTCCTGGCCAAACTATGGGGACCATATATCCCAGAAATTTATATATCTGTGGCTTTATAATAAAGAAATTTATATATATAATCTTATATATCTACCACTACGAATATTAAACATCAATTCACTGGTATATAAGACATGATAACTTGATTCAATCACGAGATACCTTTTGATAGATGAAGGTTGGCATTGTCGCTAACTCCGCCCCCCCCCCATATCTGTACAATTTCATTTCGATGTCACTAACAGCATTTATTTCTTAATCTCTTGACGGCAGTGAATTTTATCATCATTACTAAGTCGATACAGCTATTTAAAACCAAAATGAAAATGTTTAAATTGCTACTGATGGAATGAAATGTTCTTTCACCGTTTTTTCCTGATTAAAATTTTATTTTAATTTTTATAATTATAAAGCTTCATGAAAAAAATTTTAAAATGCATTTTAAGAAGCATTTTGAAGAAACGGAACATCTTTTTTTTAAAGCATATATGCTCCGATGTTAATAAAAGAACTTAAGTTTATACAAAAGCTATTTAATAAGGTAAATGTTTACATAAAAATTATTATGAAAACAATTATCAGTGTTTCCATAGATAATTTAATTTCCCCACTTTTAGTAAATAATAAAGTTCCCTCACGATGTCTTAATATGTTATCGTATTACTATAATTACATAAAATAGGAAGAGTTTTTATATGCGTAATTATCAAATTATTAAAATGGTATAATATTTTTACCATTAAGTACACAGGGATCTCAAAAAGTATTCACGTATAGTATGTAAGAAATCTTTTTTTTTTAATTTCGAATTTTTATAAATTTCAATGTACGTCTCAATACATTTAATGTTTCATATTGCTGTGCACTAAGTATTTTAATTCTAAATGCATTTTTCCTCTTAGAATATTATGATTCCAAGAGAATTTGATAGAAAAATATCTTTCGTGTATTTTTATTGAATAATATAAGATATAAAATGTCTTGTACTACAGGAAAGTAAGTAAATTGCAAGACAGTAAATTAAGGTTGTCCTTTAGTTAGTTAGCTATAAATGGATAAAAAAGTAACAGTTTGTAAATTATTTTCCTGTTTTCTAAAATGTTTATAACAATAATAGCATTCAAAAGTTTTTTTACGCCTTTAAGATTGAATAAAAAGCATCAGAAATAATTCTTTATTTTATTTTATTTTTTTTAAATTTGAACGAAACTTTTTTTTGTCTCATTAAATTTGGTTTAAACTTCAATACATTGATAGCAGAGGAATTTAGTTAGAGAACATAGAAATATTTTTTATTCATTTATATTAAAACAACATGCTCGATAATAACGCGCGTTTTATACTTTATAGAGAAATGGTAAAGTAATGTAGTTTTTCTACTGCAAAGGAACTATGTAAAAAACTCACCAAAGCTTAAGAAAAAAATTTCTGTAAAATTTGGAGGTTGATCTTTATATGTATTATACAGTCAGTTCCCTTTTTTTGAGAAAAAGTTCATTGCAATTATATATTATTGTTTCATCTTTGCCGCAATAAAACTTACTTTTATACAAAGTTGTGATGAAGAAAATATTAATTTTTGAGGAAACTTTTCGTACAGAACTGTATTTTTATGGTCATGATAGCTTTAGAGGCATAAATTTATTTTTACGGCCAGTAGATGAAACACTTTTTGCCAGTCACTAACAGTAATTAAGTGATGCGATTTTTACAGTGTGTCTATTCTGTGAAAAAACTGTCAGTTGTGGCCTTGAATATCAAAATTGAATTAAAAGAGTCGGAAAAAATTAATACTGAAACTAAAATAAAATAAAAATATTTATTAAGTATGACTAACAGAAACATTTCCAAAAATCTGTAATTCGATAGATTATATATAATTATGAAATAGGAAAATCTTATTTGAATTGAAGGAAAAACCAACTTAAATGAAGCACATACTAAAGAAGTGAACATACTAAAGTTTTGGTTCTCTACACAAGAACCTTCCGTTAGATAAACACTGAATAACATAAGAAAAGTAAAGAAATAATTAAGTACAAAGTGATTTAACCAATCAGGGCAAAGGAATAAATTTGAACACGATTATAACAAAAAAGGGTAAAAAGAAATAGGTGTGAGGAAGTTTGGTGGCAACCTCGGCAGACAAAAGATAAAATTAGAAAAAATTTCCAAACATTTGGAAAATTTGTGATACTAGAAAAAATCATTAACTGAATTATAAGAATTTTTAAAAATATAGAGTGATTCCCAGAAATCAAGATCGGTAGATAAAAAGCAGTGTTGAATGTATTTTGCAGAAAGAAACTCGCACCTGTACTTAGAATTCCAACTATGTGTAGTGATGGAATATCGTACTGATGCTTGCTTTTTTCTACATACTATATTTTATTATCCTCCGGCATTGAATTATGCTTAACAAATCACTCTAAATGTATTACTTACACAGCTGGAAAAGCTTTAGACTTCTTATATTGTACAAACGTTGTTATAAAATTATATTTTGGTACTATAAGCAATTTACAAATATTCTATGAATATGTTCATGAACACTTTTGAAAAACTTTAAGGACATCCAGAATTACTGTTATCCAGAAGACGTCATTTAAAACTTGAAGTAATAGGGGAAACACACAATAGTTTAATAAAAGGACTATTATCATAGAAAAATTCAAAGTTGATGTTCATACATTCACATCATCAGGAATTAAGGATGAAATTTTACAAGCGCTATTAAAACTTTATTATTAATTGCTTTTTTCTTTGCTTTTGAGGGACAATAAGTTATTTTCTATAATGATATTTTATTGAATAAAATTTAAACTCAAAAGTAATTTTTTTTGTTTCGTTTAATACTTGTTGTTTTTGAAAACATTCCAGTTTGATCTTTGACAAATTTCATTCGAACAATGCATTGTCCTCATTCGAACTTCCACTTGTCTGACATTTCCAGTCAAATCGTATCATTAGCAAGGAATTAAAACAATCTACCAGGACCAGTTTAATGATGTGAATGAAGATTGACTGAATTCACCAAAGAGAATGTAATCTTGGACAAATGGTACGAAATTGCAATTAAGGAAACGGAAAGCGAATGTGTAGTGTAAAGACGTCCATTGAAATTGCAATCTTAATAATGCTCGTTGGGATTTGAAGAAATTAGTACCATGTTTTGTGACGCATGGGAAAAAATACTAGAAAACTAGAATTTGGTTCGTAAACTCTTAAAAATTCAACTCTAATAAAATATGACAAAAAGCGAAAAAAAAATTAAATGGTAATTATTTTATGACCTTAAATGTTATGTTTATTAATTTTAAACTTTTTAAAAACAATTTTGTTTTTTGCATTCATACATTTAAAAATATTTTTTTTTCTTCTCTTTTCATTATTCTGTGATTTTTTTCCATGCTTTCTCTATATTTTGAACTTATAAATATATCTGTATATATTTATAAGGTTCATTCCTACTTTATTTCTAAACAACTTCAATTTCTTATTTGTAATTAAAGTATTTTTCTTAGATTCCATAAAAATACCATCGAGAGAACGGGATGAAATATAACTTTAGTTTTCGTTTTTGGTTGTTCTGTCCTTTTTTTTACAACTTTCTACCGTTTGCTAAACTTTAATTTAACAATACTGAATTATTTCTGATTACATACGTTAAGTACTATTAAAACTATTGAGCTCTAGGTATACGTTTACTTTCAGTTCTGATTATAAAGGAACATTTCTAGTCCGTTAGTAATTATTTCAAACGTTTTCATTACGCACCCCCTCATTATAGTCTGCTATAGCGCTGTTCTGAAGGAGAGATGAAGGCGCTTGGGATTAACTTCAACTTGCATCATTCTTATATGCTTATTGCGTTGCACCCTCACAAAACTTGTCTGAATATGTTTCCTCATTTACATAACAGAGGAATGAAAACTTTCCCACCAAGATATTCTCGAATAGTTCAGTCTGGTATTATATTTCAAAACTGCCATTCACCTAAATATCTTTTAAACTTTGATATTTGAGAAGATTTATATGCATGCATGTAGAATGTTTTATAATCATAGTCCCTATTATAATCTTTTTGAATTTTTCAATTCTGGTAAAACAAAAACCTAAGCTAAGAGATGAAACCATTAAACAAAATTTTATGAAATATTGACGAGAAAAGCGAGCATGAAAATAAACAGTAAAACATTAAAATAGTTTGTATAAATTTATTTTAAGACAAAGTTTAAAATTTAAGCAGGCGGAAAAGAAAGACGTTATCCACAAGTTAGGAAATATTGACAAGGAATGCAAACTACAAAACATCAAACACACAGAATAGTAAGTAACTAAACTAAATTCAGTGGCGCGACAGCCCATAGAGGGCCAAGGTCTACTGTGCCCATCTCAGTTTTCTTGACCTTGGGCTCTGGGATACCGGAGCAGATATTCCGGTTAGGTGATCAGTCTAATGCGAAACCCCCAGTGTTTAGTTCCCAAGCACGCTTGGTACTCATTTTGCAGACCCACTGAAGAGATGGAAGACTGAGTCAACCTTGCCCGGCCCGAGCATCCAACCCAGTACCTGTGGCAGGGGAGAGCGAAGTGCTACCACTCAGCCACCGGGCGTCTAAGAAAGAAAGAAATAGATAAAATAGAGCATCATAATAATACCTACAAATTCATTTTCTAGTATTTGGTGTCTTAAAATAAAATTTAAACTGAGGGAAGAAAAGTTATCATAACCCTGCAAATTATTGACGAATGAAGTCAGATTAGAAACATAAAAAAAACATTAAAACAAGTTCAATAAATCAAATTAAATTCATCAATGTTTGGAGCTTTTAAGTAAGGACTCTTCTTCATTGTTTGATTTTAATGAGGTTTATCTGTGTCACTTATATATACATCTATACTAGGCATTCCGTAATCACCATTCTTTTATGTAGTTCAATATTACTTGCGAAAAATGAAGAAACAAATATTTGCATAAAAGATTCTAAGCAAGAAAAAACGATATCAAAACCTTTAACGAAGAAGGCAGAACTAAAACCTGATTATCGAAGAAAACTTGAGAATAAAAAAAAACGGCTATAACTGTACAACAAATTTGAAGATTTTTTGGGGTTCCTTAAGGAAATTGAGCCTGTATAAACGAAATATTCTTGTTTCATGTATCACACCAAAATGAAAGTCTCCAAGCTTCCAGTAAATTCTTGGATATCTAGCATGCTAAAGTATCTAGAGCCTTGAAACTTCGAGAAGGTAAATAAGAATATCTCAGACAAAAATTTTGCCAAAGTTGCCTAGATTACCCAAACGGTCACCAATTTGAAGTGACTACGATCCATCATCATCTTTTTTACTTAACAACAGGTAATGCAGGTTAATTACATATAACTTATCATTTTGAGGATGAAGGTTAGGAATAAAGACCGGTGCCCCGTTAACTTAATATGCTATAAATGTTTACAAACGCTTTTCTTTTACCTGTTACTTTTGCTTATTGCTAAAATTCGTTAGAAACTAAAATGAGATTTTTGTAAAAATGCTGGGTAGTAAACAAAATTCAATTCAAATCTGTAGGACTTTAATAACAATTTAGTTATTTCAAAACTAATTTGTAATTTGGTTATTTTTTTTCATGATTGATTCCTTCTTATTTCATTTTTGCCAAAATTTACTATAAAATTAATTATAAAGCATGGTGATAATAGCATGCCATCTAGCATAATTTAATTCAACAATTAAGAGAGGGTCTTCTCTTACGCTTATCAATCCAAATTCTGGATAATAAACTTTCTATTTTATTCTGATCCCTATGTGGTATCTATATAAAATTACATTCCTGACACATTCTAATTCATTTTTGGAATTTCATTTCATTTCAAAAGTTTCGCTTAAAATTTATTGAAGTATCTAATGAATAAAAATACACTATTCACCGTCTTTTAAAATGCAAATTATTGTTAGTCTGGTACGCAATTTAGTTGATAATTGAATATAAATTTCAATGAGGGATGGAAAAGTTGGTATATATGTATAATCAAAGCAATATATCTATGCGGCAAAAATTTACTTTTTGCTCTTGAAATTCGATCTTAATTTCTAGATACACGTAGAAAAAAATTCTGTTAAAATCACTTATACTGTTTGGTAATGACATTTCAAATAAAATAAATTATTCTGCTTCTATAAAACGAAAGTTGCTCTAATGAAACCATAAATTTGGTAATTTTTCTGATCATATGGCAACAGTTTATCTGAAATTCTAGTTTGCAAAAATAAAATTTATATTATTGCACATTTAGTAAAAAAAACAGTGAAAACCAAACTTAACCAAATATTTTTATGCCCACCCCCCTAATATATGATAAAATTACCAAATCTTCTCCCATTTACAAAATTTTATTACACCTTATAAAACCATATTTTATGGTTATTTTTTTTCAAAATCGCAATTTTTCAAAATCCATGTTGGTAAAAATTACAGAGCTTTTTGGTGTTCATATAGAGCCAAAAATGGAGTAAATTTCATCATATTCTGGTAGTTTAAACCATACTTTTTTCTCAGGGCGCATTTTTTAAACTGTTTACAACAATATATAAACAATAGTTTTAGTGAAAAATAAATCTTATCTAATTTTGAAGGATAAGTTTTAAAAATAAATTATACGTTAATTCTTCGACCCTAGACTCTTATTCCCAATTGGTTACTTGGTTACAAACTTTACCAATGCACATTTAATTCTGCTTGAATTTTAATAAAACAACCTTAATTTTTACTTATTTAAAAGCAATTTAAGAATTTTATTAATATGACATTGCTTCTGTTCTCGGAATTTATTAAGCATTTTTTTACAACAACAATCGACATCAGTTGCAACGAGATAATATGAATTCCACTTAATTTTCTTCATATAGTTCTTTATAGTAAATTTAACTGTAGTTAAATAATATTGTCGTCTTTTCTCTAAATAAATCCCCTTACATAACAGCACAGCTTAGTGTGCAAAATGCTGAGAAACAACTATAGAGCATTATTGATATTTATGTATAATAAATTAAATAATTATTATGTATTGATTATCTATAACATAATTGATACATAAATACTTTTTAGGAAATTTATTCATGAAGATTGGACTTAAAATCAGGGTGGAAGTTCCTCTATTTTCTTCTATTATTTTAAGAAATAAATTTTTTAAAAAATGCTTAAGATAGGCAGTTGCAAATCATCATATTAATCTTTATAACGCCATTTGATATTAGGATAGATTCTCATGAAAATGGCTCGAGGTAGAATCGAAATTAAAATTGCGGCATTGTAAGCGTAACTCTATAAGCAATTCTGATTCCATCCATAAGTTCTGAAGAGGAAAGAGTTATGGACAGACATCCTGAGAGCAATTAATCTTTACACCAGTCCCCTGAATCTCATCTCAGTTGACCGGATCACTGGATTTTATGAATGATGAATCCTTAATGAAAAGAGCTTGAAATAATTGCGAAGATATTTCCAGTTTATGAGTTTCATTCTATTCAACGACCTTTGAAAAATCTTTGTATATTAAAAAGTAAAGTTGTCTCATATTGTAGTCCGACTGTTTGGTAGACGATTTCATTGGTTATAAAATCACATAGTAGGATGCACTTAACCCTCACTGGCTTCCTTATTTTTCTGGTTGCCATCAGCATGAAATTAATTAAAGACATTAAGGTATTGGTTTTGTGGGGGGGAGGAGTTATCGACAGTGCCAACTTTCATCCATCAAAAGATACCTCGAGATTGAGTCAAGTTAGCATGTCTTATATACCAGTGAATTGATGCTTAATAATTCAAGTTAGCATGTCTTATATACCAGTGAGTTGATGCTTAATAATCGTAGTGGTAGTTAAGCCACAATACTCCCCCACCAGAATTTTATCAGGGATAGAGTTCGATAAACGGATACTACTAGTTGTTGTACAAATGAAAGACTGGGAGAGCTGGATTAAGGTCACAGGGTTTTTTGAGTGCTGAATGTGACAGATGTATTAAATTCACGATCGCAGTCGCTCCTGGTTTTCCATTAGCAGTCGAGTGTATACAGGTTGACGTTGTGTATGATCGAGACGAGACTGAGTAGCAACAGCGTGAGGAGGTGGATAATGTGTTGCAGGCACAAGTAGCAAGTCAACTGTTCAATATGGACCATCCAACGAAGTAGCCGTTACCAGATCGAAGTGGGCGTTACTGTCAAGATAGGCGTGATCATATCGCCCCCGTAAGTCACCAATGTTGGGGGAGGAGTTATCGACAATGCCAACCTTCATCCCTCAAGAATGTATCAAGTTAGCATGTCTTATATACCAGTGAATTGATGTTTAATAATCGCAGTGGTAGTTACGCCACATGTTTCATATAAAATATATTTGTATCCTTAATTCAAAGGTATTTATCTGCAATATTTATTTTTCTGAATCTACTCTGCCATTATTTAGTTTTTGCTTTTGATTGATTTTTAAATCAAGAGATTAAATCTAAACGACTTGCTTCTTTATTGTTACATAATTCCATGATATTACCTTACACAGTTGGAACTTTCATTCTAAAATTACGGTAAAATAACAAACAGCAGAGTCTGCTCACCCAATTAACCGTAAAGTTTGCGATAAATAAATGTTTTTACCTTTACAGTTTTGAAACTGTTTACAGCTAGTGCGGTTAAAAAATTCATGAATATGAAACTATTCGGTTTTTTAACCATTTAACGAGTATAGTTTCAAAACCGTATATTTAATGCTATATTTTAAGATAAACTCATTTGAATTGGTATCTAAACTTATTAACCGTTTCAGAACATGTATTCTTTTTCGATGAAAATAAATTTACATTCTATTATAAATTACTGTTAAAGACATTCGTTAAATGATTTAAGACTTAACGATCAGCTTTATTCACAGTGTGACGCATCCGCAAATTTCGTTTAATATATCAGTCTGTTCGGTAAGCAAAAATATAAAAATGACAGTTGTAAACTCACCAAATTTTTTATAACAATAAACTTTTAATTTTAAATGCTATTTTAAATAAATATTATTGAGCTAAATTATTTATGTTTACTAGAAATCTTAATAGGATCCTGAATGAAATTCAACGTGAGAAGCGTAAACAAACACAATTCTTTTTAGTACATCAACTTTCGAAGAAACAATTGCTTTAAGCCAGTGTTTCCCAAACTTATGACTTTTGTGTACCCCTTCTAAATTTTTCTTAACGCTGTGTACCACTGACAAAAAAATGAATGTATTTTTTACTATAAAAAAAATTGCACAAAAGTTAAAAATCACAGCTGTTGACACCACTAAATATTAACTGTTAACTCTGCAAAAAATAGCCAATAGAGAAATACGTAATTTCATGGCTAGCTTTGTTTGTGAATAAAATTTGAGACTGCTCACAGGCTGCTGCAAGATATTTCGCATAAGAACGCGTACCCCCCCCCCTAAACTGTTGCTGTACCCCTGGGGGTACGCGTACCACACTTTGGGAAACACTGCTTTAAGCCAACGTCGTAAAAAATCCGGATAAAAAAATAATAATAAATGCTTGCACATTGTGTGCTATTACTTTTTAACGTAATAAAATCCATTTTTGCCTTATTATTTTATGGAGCAAAAAAAATTTTACTTTTAAATAACTTTAATTAAAATGTAACACAAAGATTTACTGTAAAATCACTGAGTACTGAGACTACATAAATACTACTGTGAAAACTATGGAATAAAATTTTACAATAAAAATGGATTAAGTCAAAATACATTTCACGGATGCTGCTCTCAGTTTGCTGCAATTTTATTCGGAATTTCTTACTAAGAAGAAACAGAACTATTTCAAGGCAATCATGAAGGTAGGTTAGCCGTTGCAAACAGTGGACTTAGCCTCATGTTCCTGATTATTTATGTTCATTTATAGTTCTTAAAAAGAATTGTAGCAGAAATGATTGAGCGCAAGTCTTTTTAGTACACATATAGGTGAATTGTTTCATCTTCTATAGAAAAAACGGTTTCATGCCAACACTCTGAAAGATTTCGGATAAAATTAAAACGAAATAATTTATAGCAAATAAACAAAAATAATTACATAACAAGTATTGGAGGTCAATCAGAAATCAAGGGGTGAGCCTTCTAGTGTAATTATATATTATAACATTAAATATGTTATTTTATATCCTAACAACTGAATTAGGCAATCTTCAAAAGATGAAAAAATATATATATTTCTCATTCTCATACCTTATTCGTATTAAAATTTAATTCTTACCAAACCCAGTATTAAACTTAGTGTAATGTTATTTTTTAAAAATATTAAAAACACATTTGAGTAATTAGATATATGTTCTAAAACATTTTGTCGGGGGATTGGATGCAAATTTAAACTGTTTAAATGTTAATTTTTATATTTTCACAATATCACAAAATTTTTTGCTATAACATATTCCATTTATCTGCAGGATTCGTTCACTAAAAATAATTCAACTCAAAAATTACTTTTGAAAATATTGAAATTTAAAAAGTATACCGATTCAAATATTTACATCAACATAATAATATTTTTTTTTTCTTTTTTTAAATTACTGTTAAACCAATTACATATTTTCTTACAAAAAGTTTAAAGAAAGTTTTAGAGTTTTTATTTTCCAGTATCTATTATGTCTATTTAAGTTGATCAGTATTATAAGTGGGAGCAAGAGTATTTTATTGGTGGACTATCCATATAAACCGAGTTCTGAATTTTGTTTCCATGCATGCAATTTCATTTCTTACACAAAAAAAAGATGAAAAGATAAGTAAAAAGAAAATTATATCCGAATTGTCCAGTCCCGAAGGACTATACGAAGATCAATACACTGATTTCTGTTAAATGGTGCGTTTGATTGCATACTATCTAAACTTCCAATTGTAATTAAACATTTTCTCGGGCAAGAAAATTTACCAAAAGGAAATATGTAAAATATTGGGATTCGCCATCAAAAATTACACTTTTGATATAAAGAAAGATTTACATGCATTCCAGCTTAAAATATTTTCAATCATTATTCAATAAAACAAATGGTAAAAATATTCTGCATATTATGTCGATTTGAGCTGATGAGTATTAATAGGGGGCGCAAGAGTATTTGTTTCGGGGACCATCCATATGAACTGAGTTCTTAATTTTGTTTCCCTGCATGCAACTTCATTTCTTACACAAAAAAAGATTAAACGAAAAGTAAAAAGAAAATTATATCCGAATTTTCCTGTCCCGAAGGACTATAGAAAGCCATCAAAAATTACATTATTGATTAAAAAAGTTTACATGCATTCAAGATTAAAATATTTTCGTTAATTTGAAATTAAAATGATTGAAAAGAAATTTGAAATAACCGTTAATTTTGAAATACGGCAATTTGTGTTTTGGGAAATAAAAATTAAAAAAAAAATCTTTTCAAAATGATAAACAATCCTTTAATCATTTAAAACTCTTCAAGGAAAAAAGCAGAACGTTTTTTTAATCTATTTAAATATTGCTTATATCAAATGCTGACTGTTCTGTATATATATATAATTCTAGATGGTTTTATTAAAACTGATACACAAACTTAATCCAAAGAAACAATCATATAGAAAATGATAAAAGAAGAGAAAAATGGCATGATATAATTCATATGTCATGCCATAATAAATTTTATGTGAATATATATAGATTGTGGAAATAGAAAGAGAATCCATTTCTTTTGAATAAACATAGTTAATGTATTCATATTTTAAAATATATTATTCTGTACGAGATTCTAATATTATGTATGCAGTTTTGTTTATGAAATAGATTTCGTAAATGAGATCAGGGAAGTTTTCTTTTTCAAATAACACGATAAAATATTATTTCACTTTTTATGAAACCAAAACTAATGATTGTTTCTTTTCGAATTGATTGTCTAGTTCAAAATTATTTTTTTTTTCATATTTATTATGATTTCTGTTTACCGATAAAGTGACATTTTGAAAAATTTATTTAAAAAAAAATCGAGGGAAATGGTAATTTATTGTTTGCTATGCTGTGCTAGGAACTCAGAGAGCAGGTCTCAAGTTTAAAAATTAAATTAAAATATTGTCAACAGTTGACACTGGTGGCTAGAAATACATAATGTTTTCATCTGTTTGCAAAACCATTCGGCATCTGTTAATTTTGTCCTCAGATATTGTTGCTGCAAATGCTGCTTAAATGATATATTGCACTGTTTTAGAGTTGCCTTAGAGCCATTTTTCAACAAACGTTGTCACTATTTTTCGGAGCTGGTTTGATCATTATTTAAAATGAAGGGCTTGGTAATACAATTATTGTTCACTTATTATAATAAAAGTTATGGCGTAAGACTGTCTTATTAAGCAACATTTTATGATACATATTTGAAAGCAGAATTAAGAATTAACTTTTCGCAGTAATAATAGATAATCACTTTATGGTTATCTAGCATTACTGCACATAGAGGGCAGCACTGACTAGCAGTGCTGCCATCTACCCGTGGAGCTCTGAACCAAAGCGAACTTATTTATAGCGTACTATTATCTCTTGTCAAACAAATGGCCCACCTTCCTAACTTAAGTCGCAAGAGAACACTGGTTGGTAAACTTGGCTTGTCATAGTGTCAGTAGAAACAGCAATCTCTACGGTGAGAAATGTTTTACAAACTTTATAGCAAATTCTTAGATGGAATTGCAATGGAAACTCACAAATTTGCTAGGTTTTAAATTCATCGCAATATAATCGAGAACATCTTTAATACAATAGAAAAGTTGGTATCTTTAATTGATTTTTTTCTTTCATTTTAGTGCAATAATCTATTTAAAGATTCAAAAATGACTGCGAAGGAATCGTGGAATTTAATGAGAGAAGTGATCAGTGGATAAGGCCCCCTTTTAAATCAGATGCGTGGTCAGATGGAAAAAATGTTAAATGTGCTTTGAATTATATTTATCAAATTTTTACAAATGAACTAGTGATTTTTATTCACTTTGCGCAATATAATATTTTGAAACATGTACTATTCAATCTTTTTTTTCGCTCAGAATGAAGGAGGGTAAAAAGCTAGCATTAATTTACAATTTTTTTGCGACTTTTTCACAGAAATATACAAACATGTTTCTGAAATCAGTATAATTAGATAATTAGAAAGATAACACCGTCTACTTGATTAGAATTTTTTTTTTTTTTTTTTTTGAAAATTCAAATAATTTTATTTTTAGAAACACTTTTTCTTTCTTTTTTCGAAACACGATTCGCGATCGCAACGAACTATAGGGGGCGTTGTTGTATGAGACGCTTACCTGCGATTTCCATATGAACCGTCATTCAGTTACTCTGGAGACGTCGTTAATGTAGCGTGTAGCATTGCAACGTTCCTTCTTTAATGTGGCTTATTAAATTTAAAAAAGAAAAATGCTTGATCTTCTTTCTTGTACAACCGAAAACAAAATGGTATCTCTTTTTATTAGAGAAGGAATATCCAAAACACATCGGAAAAATATTTGTACATTAACAGAAAAAATATGTATATTCTTATAAGAGTTAAAACCTAATGCCCGAGAAATAGTATTACTAAATTTAATGATATAACATGAAAGGCCCATTTAAACTTTACATTCTATAGTTTTAAGAATCATATTAGTTCAAAAATTAAAATGAATAAAAAGTATACATAAGCCTCATAATTTTATGAAATTTAATTTTGTAAACAACGTTTTTTGACAACAATTTTTATCAAAAAATTTCAAGTTTCAATAAAAATCATTATTTAGAAACTAAGAAACGTAAAATAAAGAATGCTGACGAAACAAAAACAAAAAACAATTCTTTTTTGTCGCCATTTTTAGTGCTACGAATATTCGTCTTTGGGATTTGCCAAAAACAAAACAAGATGCAATTTTATTTTTTCAGGAGGGAAATATTTTACCGAAAAAGCGAAAATGTACCAATTCTCACAACATAAAACTTTATCTTGGCAAACGTACGTTTTGGAAATGTTATTTCATTTGGAATCTTATTCATCAGAGTTCATATGGCGATATGATTGTTTTGAATCTATGCTAAACTCTATATCGGCTCATTTTCCACCGAAATCCAATTAACTATTTTGATTTTAAATAAAGTGTTTTATTTTATGAACTGTCGCAAAAATTTTAAGTGTAGATTGGCGGCACTTAAAAACCGCCAAATCTGTAGCGGCGGTGGCGTTAATACGTCGTAAGTACCGAATTTTTATTCCATACTTTTCTGAATCATATTATTTCAAACATTGGAATATACAAGAAGTATACATAAACACATAATGTTATACCATTTAATTTTTCAAAAGTATTTTGAGAACAATTTTTATCAAAAAATTATAAACTAAAAAACGGAAAATAAAGAATTCTTAGGATAAAAAAAACGATTTTAAGAATTATTAACATTGAAATAAAAACTTTCATATTGTTTCTTTTTTTATTATTCTTATAGTTCTTAATCAGACGTAAAAAACCATTCTGTAGAGAACCATCATCAAATGAAAAAAAAAATATTTACAAGCAAATTTTTTATTGTAAAAATCATTGCACTTACCTGATTTATGATTCCCGGAGAATTCCAAAATGATAAGTTCCTTGTTTGAAAACTTTATTCTCAAATAATAGATACATAGTTTATACCTTCATTACTTTTAGATAACATACTACACAGCAAAATTTTATAATTGATATGAATTTGAATATGTAGCTAAAAACAGAATAGCTGAATTCTAGTTGAACTTATTCTTTCAAAACTAAAAAATACTTACCAAGAAAACGATTAAACTTAATTAAGAATCAGCACAAATGGTACTATTTCAAGTAACTTGGATAATTTTTTATTGTTGTTTTCCGAATTATATGGATACAGAAATATATACTATTCTATAACGAAGAAGAACATGCTATAACTATTACAATTCTGTATGTTCTGAATTCATATTTATTCACTGGAATGACGAAAGCAATGTTGACTTCACTTTAATTCGTAATGAATTGAAGACAGAAGAAATGCATTTTACCTTAATACACACATCTGTAACAGTATCCGAAATCGGAAGTCATCAGTTGCAAGTTTGTTGATAATAGAAATTAAAAATTATTGAGGAATTTTTCTTCAAATGTTTGGCGTGTTCTGTTCCTGAAAGATTTACTAATATTCTGGAGATTTTTTTCAAGTTCTTCGGCCTTTTCCTTAGGGAAATTTTGTTTCTTATTTGCTGCTAAAAAATGGCGACTGATTCAGTCAATGACTTTGATGGAACTAAATGAAAACGTGATAAATTAATGTCCGATATTTACAGGCTTCCGCTAGACGGCGTACTCGAGCGTTGCGATCGCGAATTCAGAAATCAGAATAATTGTGGCAGTTTTCCATTGTTGTCCGTGCATTTTTATTGGCAGGAAAATCACGTGATAGGATCCAGTTTTTCCTCATTAATATCCATATTGCTTTGGTTGTCATCAGCATAAAATTAATGAAAGTGGTATAGGTATTGTTTTTCTATAAATATTTTTGCTTCCCTATTCTAAAGATACTTTTCTGTACTGCTTTTATTACGCTTTTAATTAAAGGGTTTAAAACTAAGAAAATTGCTTTTTTTTCTTCTGTTTTTTGTTGTTGTTATTATTATAATATAATAATAACAACTATAGAGTTCTAATAACAACTAAATAATAATAACAACTATAGAGCTCTGTTAAATGATTTAGAACTTAATGATCAGCTTCAAGCACAATGAAATGCAAGCAAAAATAATATTTAATACATCCGCTCGTTTGGTAAACGAAAATATTAAATTACGTTTGTGAACTCCTCAAATTTGCTTGAACAATAATGTTATAATATTATAAACATTATTTTAAAAAATGATTATTTAGAAGAATTACTTATGTTCACCAATAGATCTAAATATTTATAATACTGTGGGGGGAGGAGTTAACGACTATGCCTACCTTTATCTATCAAAACGTACCTCGTGATTTAATCACGTTAGCATGTCTTATATACCAGTGAATTGATGTTTAATAATCGTAATGGTAGATACGCCTCAGTACTCCCGCATCAGAATTTTATCTGGGATAGAATTCGATGAACGGATACCACTAGTTTCTGCACTTGTGAATGACCGGGAGAACTGGACCGGGAAAGAAGGTCACCGGGTTTTTGAGTGCTGAACATGAGAGGTGTTTTAACTTCACGGTCGTATTCGCTCCTGTGTTGCCTTTAGCAGTCGAGTGTATGCAGGCTGACGTTGTGTATGATCGAGACGAGACTGAGCAACAACAGCGTGAGGAGGATAATGTCGCAGTCACAAGTAGCAAGTCAACTTCAATTCAAGTAGCAGTTCAATGTGGTCCATCCATCGAAGTAGGCGTCACCAGATTGAAGTGGGCGTTATTGTCAAGATAAGCGTGATCATATCACGTCCGTAAGTCACCAATGTGGGGGGAGGAGTTAATGACTATGCCAACCTTCATCTACCAAAAGGTACCTCATGATTGAATCAAGTTAGCATGTCTTATATACCACTGAATTGATGTTTAATAATCGCAGTGGTACTTAAGCCACAATACTAATAGACAATAATAATTGGACATGAGAAATGGAGGCACAAGCGTAAGCAAACAGAATTCTTTTTAATACATACATGTTAAGTGAATAATTTTAACTTTAGTATAAAAACTGTTCTCTGCCGAGAAACGAAAATTATTGCGAAGCAATAATCGGCGTTGGTGAGCGGCAGTGAGCAGGGGGCTTGGCCCCCTAGTATTATAAAATAAAGTTTCCAAAGTGAAGAAATTCATTGTTCTTTAATTATCTCTCATTGTTTCCTAATTAATTCGGGTTTTTTTAAGAAATCAGTGGCAGAACAAAAGAACATTTTATTATCATCAAAATACCGTTAATTTATACATTTAGGGATAAAATAATAAATTATTTAAGAGCTCTTGAAATGTTTTAGTTCCTTAAAAATACTTTATAATGTTTACATTATTAGATGCTCAGAGAAGTGGTTATTATACTGCATATAGCACATTCACTAAGATAAATGCTGTTATAACTTAAATTTAAAGGGGAAAAAAGCTACTTTTCAGTTTTTATGATAAAGCTCTTTCAGTTTTCTATTGATTTCCTGGAATAAATAATTCGATACGTTTTTATTCAAATAACAGAAAAATCTTTTTAAAAATTTAATTTAATTTTTTATTACCTCCAATCAGCAAACATTGCATTCCATTAAAATACTTTTAACCAATATAAGTAGCTATTTGTACTGTTAATGATATGACATTTTTCTATGCTATAATCAAACAATTCGAAGAAATCAAGTTTTAAGAAACTTAAAATAAATAATTCTTCAAGTTTAAATTTGCTTTACATTACTTATCTCCAAGCGTTAAGTAGATAGAGATTCATTTGTAAATAATGAAATAATTAAAAAGCAGAATTAAAATACTTGAACATTTTTTTTCCTTTCAAAACTGCGTCGTTTAATTTGATTTTTTATTGAATTTTAAAGATTTATACGTCATACTTTTTTAAAATGTTAAACGTGTTTAAAGATGTAATTTTTTTTCATTTTAATTTCTTAGAAGCTTTTAAATGTAAATATTAAAAAAATTATCTGACTAATTGAATTAATGCATCTAAAGCCAAGATTTTCTCTTCATTATTCAAAGTTTAAAAACTTCTTAAAAATTGCTTTTAAAGCATAGCGATCTCTTATTATGACATAAAAATATTAAACCCTTATATAGACTTTGATTTTTGACATACATATACATGTGTGTACATAATTTTTTAATGTATTTCTACGCATCTTACACATACTACACTAATATAGCAAACCTTGGTGACTCATTTAATAGAGGGTCCACCTTCTAATCAGGTGAACCGAGATTGAATCACAGTGATGGCTGGTAGATACGAACTGCGCACTGACAAAAGTGCTGACGTAAAATATCCTAAGTGGTAGACGGATCATGTGTTAGAGTCCCCTTGCCGTCAGATTAACCGCGGGAGGTTTCTGTGGCTTTCCTCTTCATGTAACGCAAATGCGTGTTAGATACATCAAAAAGTCCTCCACGAAGGCCAATTTCTCCCAATATTTGATCCATGAGTTCCCTTGTCTTCTAGATTGGGTTCAAAATTACAAGGAACTGAATATTAGCAATTGTAACCCACAAAAATTCTGTCGGCTGTTCAACGAAGGTAATAAAAAAACTATATACTAATGTAGTATTGGATATTGGTCATAAATATGTAACATGCATGGAAATACAGAAAAAATAAAATACTTTAGAATAATTTTTGCTTATATTACCTCTTATTACATATAATTTGCAAACCTCAACTCCAATGGTTTTGACTATTCCATGTTTCTTTGTTATTTTTGATACTATTTGTTTGCTTGCTTTTATATTTTCAATTTTGCCACGAGTTTCTCAATTATCCTATATAAGCAGAATCACCTTTTATTAGATATTATGCTGAATGCACATAGCCATTATAGCCATTTTATAGAAATTAAATATTTTTACACACCCAAGGTACGCATTTTAGTCACTTGTTGGAGATATAGTAATATAATTTCAAACATATCATCATTACTGAATTCATGTTTAAAGTCCTCCACTAGTCCTAAAACTCTAATTTCTCCATTTCTTACCCCATTTGAGGTAGTAATGTTTTTTTCCTACCTCTTAAGCGCAATCTTTACCGCCTGCTTAATGTCTTCAATATTAAAGCGCAAATTCGCATCTAATGTAAAACATGACAAGAATATATTTCAAATTTCTCATCAAATAATGTTATCCCGAAGGAGCGAGTCATAATATATTAGTTCAACAAATTTTCTCGCATGCCGCAGATTGGAATATTAACAAGATTACTTTGCCATTGAAAGCACGATTCGTTGCACTCTGTTTCGGTCTTTAGTCCCTTAATTGCAATTTCCTACCATTTGCCTTAGAAGGCACAAGCATATTCAGTCAGTCATGATTTGCATCATTAAAACTGATGCTGGGCGATGGTTTTAATTCCTTGATAATGATATGGAACAGCTTAAGGTATCTTAATCGGCATATCAGAAGTTAATTCCATCCAATAATATCTTCCTTGTAGTGCACACAAACGGTTTTTAAATTTAAATTATTCTAGTGGATCAAAATATTTTTATAAATCTCTTTTCCAAAAAAATAACATTAAGGAATCTCCTTATTTTTTTTAACCCGTTGACTAAGAATTTTTATTAAACATATTTTGAATACTATTATTCTCTTTATTTCATATTCATTTGGGTCAGAATAAGAGAAAGTATTACATTTAGAATTTTTAGAATTTATGACTATAAAATACAGCATGAAACAGTGGTATCTTTTTCTGTGTTAAAGGTAAAATCTTCCAAACACGGCTGACTTCCAACCAATAATTTTTCAATTTTGAAAATGTTTAGATCTGAGAAAAACAGTTATTCATCATTGAAATTGATTTAATTTACAAAATCATTTTCAGATAAACTTTTGAAAATGAATTAAGAAAATTTTTTTGAAACTACTTTTTTTTCAATTTTATACTTTTGTACAAGTATAGTACCGATAACCTAACAGTACTTTTTAGTAACTATTACACTGCTTCTTATAATAAAAAAATACTAAAATATATTTTTGCTTGTAGTTAGAGCAATCGAAAAAATATTTAAAAGGGATACCGGTATCGAAAATTTATTTTTATGAGAGATATATTACAGAAAATATTTTTCCGGTTTTCTTTCGATAATTTACCAACACATTTGAGTTAAAATCTCTAAAAAGCACAAACCACAATTTATAATTTGAGTAAGTTCAAAATAGATTTTGACTATGTGAAATTTTAAATAAATATGTAAGACCAATTGTACTCTGTGCAGAGCTTTTCAGCAATACTTATTATAGATATTATTATCATTAAATGCAGGGAAATAAAAAAAATATATAAAAATATACCGGAAAAAAGCTTTTTGCTTTATAGGAAATTTTGAAAAATTCATAAAATTTAAAGGCTTCATGTAAAATGTCATAACTATTTTAGATTTATAATCCTGTGAAATTGCAAGAAATACTTTTCCCACAATTGTATTTATAAATATATTTTTTAGTTACAAATGAATAATTAAGCAAAAAAAGCACCTTTCAACGTAACATGACAAACTTTTTATCCAGAACTTTATATTTAGTGATCTATATTAGTAAACTGGATACCGATTAAAACTGCACCTATTACCATAATACCAATACAGAATTACCAAATTTAATTAAGTATCATTGGCATCTATAATAGTATGGTAATAGATATGTTCTTCCTATGGGAACTTGTACCATTTATCCTTTAATATTGCTTTTTAGTACATCGCTTATCATTTTATTAATTGTTCAGTACCTATTTTTAAAATTAATTAAGGGTAAGCATTGCGTTTTTCTTAAAGGAATTAATACGCAATTTCTCCTCTTTTCAATAAGTAACCTTTTTTTTATTTCTATCCCTGTTAGTTTAAAACTATTTAGTTTCATAAAAATGCATTTTAGGCGCAACCAAAAACAAAATAAACACGTGGTTTTAGATAGCAAAACAAGTACTGATTTGGTATGATGACGTAGTCCGTACACGCTACCACGTTCACATTGATCATTTAGTATATCTGACATAACGAATAGTAAGTGAATCGTGAAGAATGTTCTTTTTTAAATAATGAGAGCTATAAGCTAGCAAACATCAATGATGTTAAATTTAAAATATTTCATAAAAATGGAACTGTCTATAGTTTAATTTAATATAATGTCTAATACTAAACCAATCAGAAAATTCTATTTTTCAAGTGTCTCTCTAACTATATAACTAAACGTTTTAAAGGAATTTTGGAATCTAGAGTTAAATATATGTCTTTCATCCACTGTCCAAATTTCAAGACGCTGGCACTAACCGTTCTGGAATTATAAGAGAGACACGCGAATCCGCACAAACTCTTCATTTTACCAAGTTATTCGTATCGCTTTGTATATCAAAATAATATGTAATTATTCTCGACAATATAAATAGTACTACTGAACTATTTTTTTAAAATGCTTTATATACAAAATAATTCGTAATTATTTTCTACAAAGGAAATAGTATTCTTGAACTATGTTTATAGAAACGCTTTGTATATAAAAATAATTTGTAATTATCTTTCACATTATAAATTATATTCTTGAACCATGTATTTCAAAATACTTTGTTAATTATCTTCTTCAATATAAAAAATATTCTTGAACATTGTTTGAACATGGTTTGTCTTGAGCATTGCTTGAAAACAAGAATTGTCTGTAATTATTTTATGCAATACAACTAATTCTCCATAAATTGGAAAACAATACTTAAAACTTCATAATAATATCAAGGCATGACTATTGGAATATCATTTAAATATGTTTTAAAATCGAGAAGCATTGTGGTAAACATTAATTAATAAGGCATTTCATTATTCAATTCTAATGAATACTTAGTTCAAAGTATACAATCAAAACAAACGTAACCAGATTAATAAATAATTATATAGCTATTCTTCATTTATTTGAGACGATACGCTTAATTATTTAAAGATTTCAAGTAATTAAACTTTTAGTCGTTGATCACTGATTTATATCTTCTTCGTTAAGGTATTTTCATCAACTTATCTTGAAAAGCTACAAATGTTTTCAATATCAGCAAAGGATGCAATATTTGTGGACATTTCATTAACATATCTTAAAAGATTTTCATTATGAAAACCAACTATTCCCTTTGAAGTATTTTAAAGTTAGAAAGAATGATTATTTCCTTTAAGATATATAGCTGCATGGAATTATCTGAATATTTTGTTCCAGATGTATTATTCAGTGAAAAATAGAACACACCATGTTTGTTCTTGATAACATTTGTTTCATAATGAGAAAATAAAATTCATGGAATACATAATTTAAATTTAATTTATGTTACAGTAGTTTCTGTAAGATTGCATAAAAATATCATTTCTTAGGAAATTACTTGATGCATTTGGTATCGCATGAATGCTTTACGGGAATACCTATTTTAGTTTTATGGAATATTTTTTTAAATTAATTTTCGTGAGTTTTTCTTTTAAGCAATTTAATTTCAATTTCTTTTTATTCTTTCCCAAATAATAAGTTTATTTATTGGGATATAAAAACGAATTTATCTTAAGCATTCAAAGTAGGATGGAATTAAATAAGTGAATAAATCGATGTAATTATGAGCAAAAAAATTATTTAATAATAGAATTTATGAATAAGTAAATGCGATACAGTGAAGGAATGAGGAAGTAAATTAATGAATGAATTAAAAAGTTAATAAGCGAATGAAGGAATATATGTTTAGGTGAATAAATGAATGAGTGAGAAGAAATGAGTGAATGAGATTTTCTAATTCAGCCCGGGTATTAAGAAATAGTTCTGTAAGAAGATCATGAGTTCTGTCTGCTCTATGATTTACAACCAAATTTTAAAACATGATTCAGTTTAACTCGAAAGCATCTTTTTATTTATCTTTGAAATATTTATACAAATTTGACTGCAATTTCTGATATTTAAGATGTGAAAAAGTAATCTGTACTTCCTTGTAGCTCTTTATAGATTAAGCAACTGTTTAAAAATCTACACAGAATTTTCTGTTATATTTTATGTAGCAAAGATTATTTCAATTAGCATTGAAGATATGAATTAATTAATCGTTTATAAAGTATTTGTAATTTCAATCTGGGGACTCAAGAGTAAAATTTAGTTAAGTAAATCGAATGTGTTGTTTTGATATTAATAAATTTAATGTTAGTAAATCGAATTAAAATGCACTTTTTTTTTAAACATAGAAACAATGTTTTATTCAGTTTTTTATTAAAACAACATGAATAAATGCATAAAAAATCTTGCTTTAAACTTTATTTTTTAAAAATTATTTAATAATAAATTTTTTAAAAACTGAATCAAAATTAAAAACCTGAAATTGTTAAAATAATTTTCCTCTTCATTTTAATGAAAAATTAGATCGTTTTGGTAAGTAATTTAAGAATAAAAGATTGGACAACAAGTTAAAATAGTTAAACAAACAATGAAGTAATAGTTTATGAATTTGCAAATGTACAATTTTGTGGTATAAAGTAAATACTATAATAGGAACAAAAATAGAGAAAATACTTTACTCTATTATATACACTGAAGTTTTGACAGTGTAAAACAAGACAGTTTATGCTATAACTATCACATGGAAGTGAACAAATCATCTGGAATCTAGTCACACCTCGTAATGAAAGAGGTTGAAAAATTTTAACTTACAATTTACTTTATTCTTACGCGTTTTTCCGTAATCACAATGAAGACTCTCCAAAGAATAGGTCTTAATTGCGAAGAATTGCAAGGATACGCAATTTGAAAATCAGTAATGAAACACATCTATGATATACATGAAAAACGCATATGAAAAATTATCAATGATGTACAATGCCCAAAGAAATGCGATCACTCTCAATAACTTTTGAACTAATTATCCGATTTTCACAAAATAAGAATTAATATTTATTGTTCGAGGGTCTAACCTTAAATATGCTAATAATTAGTAGATGACGATAGTTTAAGCTACGAACCAAAACGTACTTTTTCTTTTAAGTAGAAATAGTTTTTTTCGGGGAATTCAGATTCTTCACTTTCAAAATATTACGAGGACGCGATCTGGAAAATGTGATGCAAATAGCTTTGGCAAAAGAGTGCACCACAGTTTGAATTCCTTAGTATTGATTTCACTGTTTTGCGTATTTAGTCATCTGAAATAAATCGTATTTTTATTACTATTAGTAACTATCAAACCAGACATACAAATTTCGTTGTAAAGGATTAATAGAATTACTAATATGAGATTTTAAAATATTATAATCGGCTGCCAGAAGAATGGAAATAGAAATACGATTTTATTTGATTTACGCTAGAGAATAATAACACGAAAAATAAAACAGAAAAATAAAGGAGCCACTTTTGATTTACTAAATCCATTTATAAATATCTACAAATAAAACTTTCACTGCTTGATGTTTGAAATGCATTAGAAAGAAAAAGAAGAAAACGAGTGTTAATCAAAATATATATAAAATCCCACAACGCGTTCAAAAACATTTTTGCTTAGGATTTAAATCTGACTAGTTTTATTGAAAGTATGAATATATTTTCTATTTCTTTGAAAGCAAGAGAGGAAAATATTTGTTCTTAAAAATCTCCAAATTGAGTTCAAGAAAACAAATTATTTCGAAATATCAAAGTTTAAATCATTTTCTTTCCCTGTCACCTGTTTTATAAGGAAAAAAAAGGAAATTTAAGTCGCAAATAATGGAACAAAAAAGGCGTCTGAAGAGTATTATTCAGGAAATGGATTTTTTTTTTCTTCTTTTTTGTTTAGGTCCCAAACTTGTGTCATCATTAATGTGCATGGCTGAAACCCGAGATCTGATAAAATATCCATTTTTGAGCTTTTGCCAAGATTCTGAAAGAAACTTTTGATTGAAGCTCAAATAGCATACTGCTTTCTACAGTTACAAACACAGATAACGGGGCTTAGTAGATGGTGACTGGATTATTGGAATTTCGAAACGTAACAATGTGATTTAGAGGTCACATTCCAACTTTGATGATCGATAAGGAAGACGACATTATTTGTCGGCTCAACAAAAGCACACGAAAGTCGTCCACAGCTTATATAAAATAAACTAATCAGATAAACCAACTAGAAAACTGAAATGCATTCTTTTTTTTCTATTTGGACTTGCAACAAATCAATATTTAATCAAATTACTTTAATGTAAACAAAAAAAAATTTAAGCTGATTAAAAGCTTCAGATTTTAATCAAAGCAAGCTACGAAATTTAACTCAGTTGTGTCCCAGTGTTTTAACAAGAGTTCTACTGTACCATTCCGTACTATCACATTAACTATTTTAATCTTGCTCGAATAATTTCTCCTCTTAATAGAAGGAGTTTACTTATTTACAGCTACGTAAGATTTTAATCCAAGCAAGCTGTTAATTGTAATTCAGTTCTCTGTATCCCCATAGGAGTTCCAATATGCCATTCCTTACTAACGCATTAACTATTTCGATCTTTGCTCGACTAATTTCTCCTTTAAATCGAAAAAATTTTCTTCTTTATTACTATGGAAGATTTTAATCCTAGCAAGCTGTTAAATGTGATTGTGTTAAGTCTTTTTAATTCAATAAGGCAGGGGTGGCGAACCTTTATACACCAACGTGCCATTTTCTCTAAAAAATTGTTTAATGAGGTCATAGACGTGCCGTCAAATAATTTTGACTTCGTGATTATTGGGAAAATAATTATACTAAATACTATCAACTCACAACTGATTATTTACATTGAAAAAAAAATTTTTTTTTGCGATGTCTCAGTTATACACGTAATTCAACTTAAAGTCACATCAGTGTGACTTCTGTTGTTGCAGATTAGATGACGAATAACTTATATTAGGTTATAAGATGTTAGTTTAAGCAGGACTGTTGATTTTTTTGCTAGTTATTTATTGTTAGCTTGTTTTTTGCTAGTTATTTATTGTTAGCTTGTTTTTTATGGTTATTAATTGTGTTTTTAGTATTAATTTTTAATTTTTTTATCAATAATTGTTTATTATTTTGTTTGTTTTTGTGAATTTTAATGTCATTGCTAGGTATGCTTCATAGAGTAATAACATTTATGTAATAACAATTCATAGTGTAACAACAATTGTGATCGGTGGAGTGCCCAAAATATTGTGTCGCGTGCCATTGGTTCGCCATCCCTGCAATAAGGGTTCCAATAAGGCATTCTTTACTATCACACTAACTATTTCCATCACGCTCGAATATTTTCTTCGTTAAATTAAAGGAATTTTTTTTTATTTTCAACTACGTAAGATTTTAATCCAAGCTAGCTATTAAATTTAACTCAGCTATGTCTCTGTATTTCAATAAAAGTTCCCATATACCATTCCTCACTGTCACGTTAACGATTTAAATCTTTTAGAAAAATATCCCCTTTAGATGGAAAGGTTTTACATATTTAAAAATATGCAAAATATAGCACATTTATTCTCATCATTACATTGCACATTATTTTACTGAAATGCGTTGATTTGAAAATAAACGAGACAATTACTGAAGCAATCATCAACTTTGTAAGCTCTGAGGCAATTTTTTTTCGAGGAGTCTTTCACCGAAATTGGATTAAATACAGATTATTGAAACTTTTACTCGCTGTGTTTTATTTTAAGAGGGTTCATTTATATTTTTTATAAAAGTTTATGTTAACTCATAGTCTAAATTCCTGCTGACACAGAAAATCTATTGAAAGTAACCGGTATGGTAAAATGGGGTTTGCGAGATTTACCCGATTGTTGGATAGGGGGCCTGCTTTATCAACTGTCATCCCTATTCAGCACTCAAGATCAACAAACTTGAAGACTTATTAATCATCTCGTTTTATAAAATTATAAAAATTTTGACCATACTATATAAGAACAACCACCACAAAAATCAAACTGATGTCTTCTGTGGTGAATTAATTTTTTTTTTCGTATAGAGTCAACTTCTAAAATAAGAGTCAACTGCTAAAGTTTTTGACAAGTGAACTTTTAAAAGGAACAGAGTTCACCTGTAAGTTTTTAATTAATTCATTTATTTTTTACTAATTAATTTCCGTTCCTTTTGTCAGCTTCAAATTAATCCCTTCGTGTTCATCATATAGACTTTTTTGAAATCACTTTGTGATGCCATTATAAACATTACATATTTTTTAGCCTTTAAATGCCCTTCATTTCATAAATTCATAATTATTTTTAATCATCCCTAATTCTAATTTAATAAATCAACTGATTAATTTTTATCCCATTTCATAAAAATCTCATATCTTCATTCTTTTCTTTCAACAATAGATCTAGCGTTTAACTTTTTTTTTTCAATACAAGTGCGTAGCTAATTATTATTTAATGTTACGACATAATGAATATCGAAATCCAATCTTTAATTTCTCTTAACTGCTTTATTTTTACCACAAAAATCCTTCGGTTAAGGGTTACATTTAATTCTAACTGTGATTAATTTTCAAGACAGAGGATTTAAATTGAATGTTAATAACAAGAAGTTTGCTTTCTTTTTGGCAGTATTATTTCTCGATAACTCGCCAATAAATGTATATTTTTCCATGCTCTTTAACGTTGGTTTGGAACTACGCATATACTAGTGATTTAAAAATATTGGTGTGAGCACTGGAGGTTTTCAATATCCTTCAGTCCCTCAGTCCTACCATTGAAAGTACTACAGAATTTAAAAAGAAAATCAATTCGGAAAACGCTTTTTCTCTTTGGAATGTTGTAATTTAAAAATGTGGATCATCTCAAAACATTTTGAGTACCTAAAGAGTGCCATTTTAGAATGGCGCCATTGTAATGATGAACATTTCAACGTAACTTGTAGAAATAAAACAATGTTATTGATTTTGCCCATTTCTCTATAAAATAAAAGACATGATAATTTTGAAACCCATTACCATCAGTGCCTAACATTATGAATTACTCTAAATTAATAACTCGAATTATATCCTTTGCGAATTTTTAAACCAAAGCATTTTTTTTTAGCCTAGTGAAGTCTCTATTCCTTTTGTAATAAATGCGTACATTCTTTTCTATGGTATAGATTGGCTGCCTCAAAAAATTTATCTAAATAGTTTTAATTCTAAACAAGCATTTTTTTTATGAAATAGTTATTAAGTGAAAATTGTGAGCAACTTCAAATTTAGGTGTTTTAGTATTTTAATATTAGTACTGGTATTAGTATATTGTATTTTTCTAGTGACTTAACTCAGTTTTGGCAAAACTGGAAAAAATACAAATTACTTTAACCATTGAAAAAATTATTTTGGACCTAAACTAAATCCCATTTAAGTAATAACTATTCCCTTTTTCCTATCATTCATGAACATTAAAAATAGTAGAGTACATTAAAAATACATTATTTTTAACGTTTAGCATTAAGTTTATTTTTAACATGTTATTAAAGAAAAAGAATTATTTCTTTATGTAAAAAAACAACTTTCACTTGAATAAAATTTGAAAATTAAAATAAAAGCCAATTATTTTATAGTTAAAGACATTCGTGTTGCAGTTCCATTGTTCAGTTAGAAACGTTAAGACCTTTCATTATTCAGTAGACAAATGCAATTCCATTTCAAACTGTAAAACTAATGTTATGAATGACTAGAAGCGATTGAAACTAACAAATGTTAAAAATGTTTGACTGCTTTTACATTGCGTTTGAAACAATCGATTTTCAAACAAAGGATAACTTCAAAGCAATAGCTTTTAAATGCATCAAGTCACTAAAGAATTATTACCTATTGATCAGTAAATTTTAAACTACATTAAAGGAAAATGTAATAACAGAGAATGTGTAAATTTTACTACAAGTATTGGAGCTGAAGAGGTTGCTATTTAATGTAGTTTTTATGTAAAGGAAAGTTATAAAACTAGTAATTATTAATTTTTAATGACAAATATTTCTCATTATAAGGTTTAAATTTTGATACTAGAAACAGATTGCACGTTGGTTTACAATACGGGTTTTATATGGATTCTTAATTCGATATATTTGACTTTTTTATCGAAATAAAAACATAAATTATCTAAGGAGAATTCTATCAAAGCTTTCACAAATTGTTTTCGTTGTTTTTAGGCCTGTTGAAATTAAAAAAACTCGTTTCTTATAATCTAAAACAAATTCGACAAGCTAAATTCTTCATGAAATTAAATAACTGCATTCTAAACTTAACTTTACATAACGTTTTTAGTAACTACGGTAAAATTAAATTTTATAAAATGACTGTCACGCCGTCACTGACACATACCACTACCACACTGTCTTAATATTTTTTTTTCTTTCGAAGATCAAAAACAAACGATTCAAGGGATTTTGAGATTTTGCGAGTATTTCTAAATCTGCTTATGCAAGTTATGTTTTTATGCTTATCTGACATTTTTAAGCATATTGAAGCATCTTCTTTGTCAAAACTTTATAGTTATTTTATCGCAAAGTAGACAACTTATATACACATAAATATATGTACGTATCCGTTAGTAGTCATTTAAACGTAAATATATTTTTAGGATTTAAATAAATATTTCAAAAAGCGTAGTTTTTAAGGGATCGCAATTCTTCTTTTTTGTGAACCGTTAAAGTTGGTTTTTTTTTTTTTTAGTGAAATAGGTCTGTAACGTTACCGAGAGACCTAAAATAACATTGTTATATGAAGATTATTGTGATAGATAGACGAAGCATTTATCTAGTGCCTGTGTACTTATAATGGTTCGCATTCATTTCAGCAACTTCGGCAGGCCGTTTCATCGACACAACTTTGTCGACAAATGATTTCAAGGTTAGGTCATTTGGTTAACTGTGTCATTTTGTCGACAAGTCGTTTCGTCGACACGCCCATTTTTCCGTTGTATTTGAGACCTTCCTGTTCTTATGAAACTTTAACAGTGATAACGAAAATAAGACTCTGTTCGATTATTTAATAAATTTGTGACCATCACTATATAATATATATTAATTTGTGAAGAAAATATATATGTATGAGAATAGTGCCCTACCGGAAAACTTAACTATTAAATGATAATTAAAAAACGGTAAATTCCTGCTATAATTAAGGTAAATTTACTATTACTAAATGACGAATTCTGAAACCAGGAAGACCAAAACTCTAAGAAAATATTTTATCGAAACCTATGGGAACAAGACGAAGAGGAAGGCAGCGTTTAAAATGGATCAACAGTGTTAAGAAGGATACCAACACTTTGAAAATTAAAATCTTTAGGTCAGACGCCAAACAGGGAGACAGTTGTAGGAAACTCATAGAAGAGGCCAGGGCTGTCGCGCCAGTGAAGAAGAAGAAATGACTTTTTTAATCTTGAAGTTTTCCCAGAAGCTCACACGTGTGAGTTCACACTAGCCTCGTGAAGTCTTTTAAACTCATTATTGGTTAATTAAAAAATGGCAATTCAAATGTGACTATTAAAATATGCTATAATCACATACATTCAAAACATAATATTTCCGGTTATAAAAAGCGATGAATAAAGTTAGTCTAAAGTTGCCATTATTGCAATAATCATTATTTGTAATCTTTGCATAAATGTAAAATCAATGCAATCTTTCTCTCAAAAATTGTTTCAAATTGCTCATCCAAAAAAACAATTATAGATGTAGACAGATAAGCAATGACAAGTAGATCATTAGAGACACAATATAATTAAATAGGTACTTAGACTTCACAAAATGATTTTCGTTTTTGACGAAACCGTTTTCTAGGAAGAATCAGAGTAATCATTTCGTCAAATTGAAAAAATTATTTTCTTCACAAGGTTAAGGAATCGAATTTCGTCTAAAGCGTTAAGTTACACTCATATCGATTAACTGAAAAGTCACCATTGAACATAAAACATAATTGACAGCAAGGAGAATTAACTCCTGCTCCACCCCTTCCTACAGCTACTATTTTAAAACTCAAATAAAAGATACGGGAGAGATACAGGATGATAATCATACTGATGAGATGATAATCATACAAGTGAGACAATCTGAGATGACAATCATACAAGTGAAGCAGTAGTTTCGTTAAATATTTTAATATTCCCAGTTAGTCAAAACTCATATGATTTCATGGCAAAAATACTGTCAAAAATAATGAATTACACTTCAAAGATTGCTGAATAGTAATATTTGAATGTTTTATTTCTTACAATCACATTGCTTATAATATGTTTCTGTTTTATGAGAAGAACAACTTAACTAAATAATACTTTCTATTAACAAAATTTTAGTTCCTATACAAAAAATTATGATTAATGTTTTAATAAAATACCAAAAGTTCAACAGATGGTTAGATCGTAATCTAAAACGTGAAAATATTATATTTAATACATAAGATTTCGCGAATAATTATTTTTTAAGTGAAAGAGATATCTGCAGTTATAAGACGCAATTTCTTACAAATATGCAAAATATTCCTTCTGTTGAATTATTAGAATCAGTTATTGGCTTATTCAATCAGCTACTAAATCACCTTTAAAACAATACCAGAATCTTTGACAATGTTTGAAAGTAATGAATTTTCAGTAATTTGGTTGATTAGTGATCAGTGGTCGATTATAAATTAAATCAGTATAAAAGCGTTTTATTTCTATTTATAATTAATTCTGATTCATTTAGAAATACAAAGAAAACATGGGGAAAATATGTATTGATTATCCATGTTTTCTTTGTATTTTTATGGGTTATATGTACTTATGGCTCCTTATACTGTCATTCCAATTATTTGCTACAGAGCTTGCCGTTTTCTAGCAGCTACACAACCCTTTAAATTATAGTCACTAAATCGACGTTGTACAGTAGTTACTGACGCAGTTGTCCACCTAGTAGCATTCAGTTCCTCTCGGATTTCTGATGCAGTTTGAGTCCTTTGCCGCTTATTTTGAATGCAGATAAACTTATCTTCACTTTTGCACATTATTCGAGGTCTCCCTGATCATTGGAGGCTCCTATTTTGGCCAGTTCTTTTTCCTTCACAAAGTTTTGGCAAGTCCAGGAAACTTTAGTTTTAGAGACAATTTGTCTACTTGAATAGCTTTCTTCTTGAAATACAATAACTGCACATGATTTGACACATATTTCTGGTTTTCGACCCATATTTCTGTAATAAATTGTATTAAAAATTGATAATTTTTTGTTTTTAATCTGTACCAGCTATTCTGGTAAATTACGGCTATTACATGAATATTTTAAATGTGTTATGTACATGAATTTATTTTATAAAAACCCTGACGAAAGAAGATGAAAAGTAAATTGTTTATAAATAAAGAATTAGTGAAATTTTTTAAATAAGTTACACTTTTTTTAGTATATGTATTTACATGCACTTTCGTCCATTTCGTAATCAACTACAGAATTCATACAAAATGAAAAACAGTTCTAGTGAACAATTTTAAATGGAAATATATGTATATATATATATATATATATATATATATATATATATATATATATATATATATATATATATATATATATATATATATATATATATATATATATATATATATATATATATATATATATATATATATATATATATATATATAAAGGGTTGAGTGAGGGATTAAGTAAAGCACACGTAATGGAGCATTTGCTGCCTACTATGCTTACGTTGTTTTGTGCGATTTAATGACTGCGAGCAGATTTTAAAGTATTACTAAAATTGAATATATCAAGAAATTTAACAGTGTTCCGATGTCTCTCGAAAGTAGATTAAATTGAAATCAAATTACTTTCTCGTGAGCAACAGCTTGAAAATGAAAATGCTTTGGTTAATATATTGTTTGAAACTATTTAAGGTTTTAGGTTTGAAGGGGTTGAAAAATTAGAATTTTTAAATTCAGTTGTTTTGTGCCTACGACTTGGTTACCATTAAAGTTGTTTATAAGTTGTATAAGATATATATGTTGTATAAGATAAGATTTGAAAAGTGGCCGAGCTGGTCACCAAAGGCCGCTAGTTTATGAAAAAGTTATTAAACTTGCGTTTTAGAATTAGGTTGTTTCAAGAAATTATAATTTACGTTATACAGGATAAACATCATCCAAAAAATAATAATGCTTCAAATAAGAATTAAAACAAGTGTTGTAAGTTTGTTTGATGAGAGCAACTAAAATAAACGTACCCTTAACTGTTCTTTTTTTAAAGAATTTCATTAAGGGTTTTTATTTATTAGACATATTAGGCAGGATAAACATCATTCAAAAAATATTAAAACTTCAAATGAGATTTAAAATTTAGTATTGTATAAAATACAAGAATCCTTAACTGTTTTTTTTTAATTATTTCATTATGGGTATTTTCTTATTAGTCATACTTAGCAGGATAAACATCATCCAAAAATAAAGCTTCAAATAAGATTTATAACTTATTATTGTAAATTTATTTGTCGAGTGCAACTAGAATATAAGTACCCTTGTCTATTCTTTAATTATTTCATTAAGGGTATTTATTCATCAGGAGGCTAAACATCATCCAAAAAATAATAATGCTTCAAGTAAAAATTAAAACTTAGAATTGTAAATTTATGTGTCGAGTGCAGCTAAAATGTAAGTACTCTTAACTGTTTTTTTAATTATTTCATTAAGGGTATTTATTCATTAACATTAATTAAAGTTAATTTTCAAAATTGGGCTGATTCAAAAAATTAAGACTCACATTATGCAAAATAAACATCATCCAAAAAAAAACAAGAATAGTTTAATTAAGAGTTCAAACTTAATATTGTACAGTTATTTGTCGAGTGCAACTGAACCCTATGAACCATTAACTGTTCCTTTTAAAATTATTTCATTAAGCGTATTTATTTATTAATATTAACTAAAATTATGTCGCACAATTAGGCTGGTTCAAAATATTAAAATTTACCTTATGCTGGATAAACATCATCCAAAAAACACGAATGTTTTAAATAAGAATTTAACACGTTCACGCCGGGAAAAGTGAAAATACTGGTCAAAGAACTATTTCAATATTACATAATATTCGGGAAGAGTTAATCTATTCTCAACAATAACAATTCACTGTAAGGAAATTTATGAAGCAATTCATAGAAAAAAGCAATTCAATATAAAAAGATATTCAATATTTAGAAGCAATTCAATATAAAAATTGCATCCGTTAAAAACAATTGGTAGTTATGGATTATTATTATTCCCGAAAAAAAACTCAAAAATGAAATGTATTGTTACCAGTTTTTACTCCGGTGCGCTGCCAAGATGAGACAATCTAGCGTGACCCACCGGTGGGTCACCCTGGCTTGAAAGTGTTAAATAAAAATTCGACTCAGAATTTTATCGTTTTTAAAGGATATAACTAGTTTTCTAATCAAGAAACCTCAAAACTTTCTTTCTATAAGTCAAAATTATTATTACCTAATGAAAAATGATATTTGTATAGATGAACTTGAACTTATGAGTTTTTTTTTCATTAATCACTTAACATTACGTTTGTATTTTATATATAAAAAACTGTAGTATTTAGATTTCAAATTTTCCATATGGCCTGCAATGTGTTTACATACAAAAACACGCATCTCTAAAATATCTGATGTATCATAATTGATTCAAAAACATATTTTTTTAACATCAGAAATAAGAAATATATTTATGTAGAACACTGAATAAAAATCTGTTAAGTTATCAGGAAAAAAACTGTTAGCTGGTGTGCCTGTATAAAACAGTTTATTTCACAGAAAAAAATTGTTACTTACAAATGAACACCTGTTTCTTGAGCAGATAAGTACTATAATTTTAACATACAAATTTTGTTATTTTAACAAAACCCTCTGTTATTTTAACACAAATGAATTCTATAATATACTTATGTAAACATTTTGGTCGGTTCTCACCGAGAGCAGAATTCGCATGTCCAGTTAACAATGGGATTCGAACCCAGATCACCTCATCAGCAGGCGAGCGGACTGTCTCCTGGGCCACGGCAACTCTAGTACTCGATTTGGAAGAATTACCTTAAACTGTCTTTATCTTAAAAATCTTACTCATTGAAATCCTATTTCAGAGTTTAAAAACTATTAAAACTATATTGGTTTAACTAACTAAAAACAAACTCTCAGTAATAACTTAATTAATTGATTAAGACTACATAAACTAACTGCATGTAAAAAGTGGCTTTAAACCATCAAGCATATGGAGAAAGTCTGCAAAAAAAGAAGATTTTTGTGGTACTGCGGGTAATGATTAAAAACAGAAAACAGTTTTTTTTTTCCTGTAGAATTTACAGTTATTTTTCACAGCGTAAGATCATTTTGTATCATTTAGTACCGCGAAATTTAATCATTTTATATTTATATTCAATTGTATAAAACATATTAAAGCTTTTCCTAGATAACATAATATTTAAAGATAATTGGTATAGAATTTGCTTATATTTCTGTACTAATTAAATAAAATATGAAACACACATTCTTATGTCAAAGAGATATTCATGCAATAAGAGACATCCATAACTGTAACACTTAAATATTTCCCACGACAGATCTTTTAAAAAATAGGAGGGATGTCATGGAAGTTATGGCTCCACAATTTTGTTACCTTTGACATGTTTGTAGAAATGTAATTAATATTGCACTCAAGCCTCCGTTACTTCCCAGACCAGCTAGTATCCAACTATCTAAAGCTAGCTGAGCTTCAAGCTGTCCCTGAGGAATGAGCTACTGTATTTCACAATGAGAACTCAGTGCCTTTGCCCTCTAAATCATCACGACTCTAAAATTCAATCAATGATATGTAATTACGTTTATCTTTATTTTCATGAAAAATCTGCCAAATACTTTATGAAGAAAATTAGCTCTTTGACGCATGCTTAAATCTTCTTTATGAGGAAATTTTTTATATCTGTAAAAAATATGAATTCGAATATAAATATTAAGTTACTCTCAAATGTTTTTTTTTCAATGCCCACCTGTGTTAACATTTTTTCGTCAATTCAGGCATTCACAGGGCAGATTTGTTGGCCTCTCTTTCAGGGGCACCATATTAGGTGTGCCAACGTTGCTCCCACAGCAAGGACAGATAGTACAAAGAAGGAAAGAACATCCATGCCTTGCCCGGGCTACGAACCCAGAACCTTTCTGATGCAAGGGCAGTTCCTTAACCCCTACACAGGCCGGTCGGCTATGCTCAAATGTAAAGTTTAATATAAAAATGTCAAATTCTTATAGCAATGGAGTGCTTATTTAAATAGTTAGTCAATTAATCCTGATGTATTGCGGATTTATTTTTAATATTTCTTTTTATACAAATCTTGCTAAATACTCTATGAAAATCAGTTTCTAAAACACATGTATCATCAGCTATCTTTATCTGGCAATTTAAAATATTATTTAAAAAAAAAAAGCAAATTCAAGTATTAAGGGGATCGGAAAGTAATATCGTTTCGGTGCATTTGATATCTGTTATTAAGATTTCATTTTTAATCAGTAGTCACCCTCGTTAGCAACAACCTTTCAATGCCGAATCGAAAAAAATTAATCGTATTTCTAAACTAACGAATATTTAATGCGCCGAGACGACATAACTTTCTGGTCCCCCTAATATAAAGTTAAAGTATAATATTGAATTAACAGCAAATTCTTATTCCAATGAAATATTAATTTAATAATTAATCGTTTTATCCAATTAAAACTACATCTTGGTTTAGTTTTAGCCTTTATTACATATCCTGAGAAATATTCTGTATGAAAGTCATTTTCTGTAACACATGTTTCAACAATCTATTTCAGGCAATTTACTACATCCGTTTTACATAATTACAATCAATCTCAAACAATGTCATTTGTTCATTCGATGTCATTCTATTTACATTAATAGATAGGTTTAGTCTATGTAAGCATGATTAATATTTCAATATTAATTCCAATTTGAATTAAGCTCAACCTATCACCAACTATTTTACACAGACTTTTACTGTATTTAAAAAATAAAATGTCGCTGTACTTTTATCGTTTAAGTAATGTTATCGAAAATTAATCTAATTTTGTTACATACTTAAATGTCATTAATTTGTTTGTACGTAAATTTGTTTCACTTTAGCAAAGAATAATTTTTTTGTATTTGAAATAAACGTATTAGAACGTATGACGTATTTCCACAAGTTTACATACTATGTTCATTGTTTCATAAAAGTTGAAAAAATGCTTCTTCTTTTGACTATTTAAGTAAAAGTTTCATTGTTAACCATAATTTTAAATAAATTCTCTCCGCTATTAACTCGATTAAAAACTTAATTCACTTCATAGATATATAAATAGCAGTTGACATATTTCAAGCTTTTCAGAAATTGGTGTGAATCAGAATCCAGGTGTGAATAAGAACTGGTGAAAAAGATTTAAAATATTAAAAAAAAAAACGTAAAGATGAGAAAAATGAAAAAATAAAGGAGAAAAACAAAACTAGAAAAACTAGCAAGTCGAGTGATTACTACTGCACTGCTCTGCTATTGTGGATAGTCTAGTTGATCCAACTAAGTTTATAAAAGTAATTTTTTCCAAAGCCCGTCTGGGTTGAAATTTCGTCAATTCAGGCGTATTAGAGCAGATTTGTTGGCCACTAATTCAAGGGCACCATATTAGGTTTGCCAACGATGCTAGCACAATATAGACAGATAGTGCAGAGAATGAAAAAACATCCATGCTTTGTCCGAGATTCAAACCCAGAACATTTCTGATGCAAGGCCAGTTCCCTGGTCCCTACAAAGTCTGGTCGGTCTATAAAAAATACACCGTAAAGAAGAGAATCCGGCAATATTATAAATTTAAAAAAACTTCGGCGGCAAAGTTGCAAACGTTTTTCTAATGCCACTGGGAAAAAAACTGACTAATCAAAATTATTTCTGACAGAACCTTACAGAAATGTACCGGCAGGAATAGAACCAAGCCGTTAACCTGAGTTAAATCGCCAACCTTCGTTGGCCAGAGATTTAAACCACCATACCATGCATCTAACTAAGTTTTATGTGGTTACATCCGAAGATTCATCACTAACAATTCACTAGTATGAAGCAGCCTTGGTATAGTCAAACGGCAGGAAATGTTTCTTCACATAACATCTGGATGAACTTTATTTGGTGGGAGAAGAGAACAATATTAAAATGTTCTATTTGGTGTTAAACTTTTTCACATTCAAAACAAAACAAAAAACAAGCATCGAATAAACTAAATTTGTATCGATCATTACATGATGTAGGAAGCGTATTCCATACGTCATGCACACATACATATATCATTGCGCACCTTCCCCACGCATATCATGGCGCACACCCTTCCCTACTACACACACATTGTATGTGATGGTAGCCGACGAGGCAGACGGCCTCTTCTAATAAGTTAAGTGTCTTGTATTTTGTGTATTGTCCAGTGTTATGTCCTATATGTGAATAAATGTTACTTAACGTAGTTCTGATGCTCCTTGCCTTCCCCCATAATATTTTCACTGTTTACAAAAAAAATGTGTATTTTTACACTAAATTTCTGCCATTTTTATATGGGTGAAAATCTTCCAGCTTTTTAGGTATTTTTGACGTGTGATCTTATATGATTTATAAGGGTTACAACAAATTTAAACAACATATAGTTAAAACTATAACAATATTTTCAACTAGAAATAAAAATTGTATATTAATAAAACAGAAGAAATCAGTTGTTTTATTGTATATAATTAAGAACTAGAAATATTTGAAAGAAATTTTCTCTAAAATTTAGAGAGAAAAATGTTAATTGAATGATCTGCGTGTTTGCACTAATGTATATTTAACCCATATTGTGTCAGGGTATGATATTTAATTTTATAAGCGTTGTTGATTTTATGTCTACTAATGTTCAACTCTGCAGCCTTGTAATTTTGAATCCAATCCAGAAGGCAAGGGAAATTCTGGATCAAGTATTGAGAAAAATATATCTTCGGGGAGGAATTTTTGATGAAACTATCCCGCATTTGTGTTACATGGGGAAGAAAGCCTCGCGTGGTTAGTCTGACAGGCATAACACAGTCATTAAAAAGCTAGTCGAAACAGCTTGAACAAGCTATTAAGCTAGTTTATCAGCGGTTAAATTTTATGTATGGCTGAAAATTAAATTCATGAGGTCTAAAGCTAGTATAAAGCAAAATTATGCAGATAACATAAAAAAGATACCCTTTTTAAAAAATTTATAAAAAGTATTGAAATTATAAAAATATTATATAAACTAATTTAAAACTATTTTTTTAAATTGTACTTTACTAAAGTAATTAACATATCGACACTTTCAATTTATGAGTAAAAATATTTCAAACTGTATTTCTTTGTTAAAATAAACCAGGAAGAGTCTTAATTAACTCATTATGTTCTGTCACGTATGAGAATAAACGCAATTTATTTTCCAAGACAGATAACATTTATTTGAATTTTGCGTGTTAGATGTTTTATGCAAACTTTACAACTTACTGCTTAAAATAAATCTAATTAATCGAACATAGGAAATGAAGATAGTACTTCTACAGTCAAAAACAATCCCTGTTCTCAGCGTGATTAAGAGCACGCAATGTCATAATTGAAAGCATTAAAAGTTAGATACATAAATTAAAGTTTAAAGTGGAGTTCTGCATTTCTCTACTTATTTTATGTACGAAAACATGCATATTTATAGCAATGTATTAGTTATTTACTGAGGAAAACTAATTGTAACTAATTACTAAGGAAAACTAATCTTAAATATTATATATCTTTAGATTAAAGCAAAAGGAAATTCTCAAAACACATTAAATTGAACATTACTTATCATATGCATGGGATGTTCGACGAAGAGCAGTTTGATTTCAAAATTAAAAATTACGAAGAAAGAATGAAATATATGAATGTTTACAGCGGAAGCTCTGAATAGAGCGTTCAACTCACACACAGGTTCGACTCTCACCGGTGAATGGTAGACACAAATTTCCCTCCCGGATCGCACCAACAACAATACTGGCGTAGAATATCCTCAGTGATATGCATTAGTGATCATGAATTAGAATCCACTTGCCATCGGGTGAATCGTGAGATGTTTTGGAGGTTTTCCCCTCTATGTTGCACAAATGAGGACTAGCTCTATCAATAAGTCCGCCTTGTAAGCAGCTTTTTGCCAATACTTAACTTACTCCAGAAGTTCCCTTCTCATTTTGATAGGGTTCAACAATGCAAGGCTATGGAGTTGAACATTAACAGGAGTAAACTCAAACTTTGGTCGGCTGCTTAACGACGGTTATAAAATCAGAAATTCGGAAGCCGCAGTGTTCAGGGGATAGAACGTTCGCCTCCCAATGAAATGACTCAGATCCAATCCTATCAGCGTTGGCTGGTCAATTCCCGATTCACACCGACCACAGTGATAACATAAAATATCAGCATTGGTGGAAATCATGGGTTAGAATCCCGTTTCCGTCGGACTAAACTTGGAAGGTTTAGGCTGCTTTCCTTTCCATGGACTGCAAATGCGGTTTAGTTCCATCAAAAAGTTTTCCACGAAGGCTAGTTTGTAACAATACTTGTTCCATAGTTTTTATTGCCTTCCAGATTGGGTTAAAAATTACAAGGCCAAGGAAGTGAACAATGATAGTCACAAATTCAGAAGTCTGTCGACTGCTCAACCCTAGTTATAAAATAATAATAATAATAAATATAATAAAAAAACACTCATCTTAAAGATTATGTATCTGTAAAATACAACTACTATAGGTAAATCTTAAGACATATTTAATATAACATTACATACTATATGCATGGGGTGTCAGGAAAAAGTCAGCTTGACTTCTAAATTGAAAATTTCGAGAGGGAAATAAAACTAACGGTATGTTTATCAAGAGATAGAGCTTTCGCCTCCTAATGAGGTGAACCAATTTGGAATCCGAGCCATAGCTGGTTGAGACGAATTCCACACAAGACTCGCACTGACCACTGTACTGACGTAATATATCCTCAGTGGTAGACCGATTATGGGTTAGAATCCCCTTGCCGTTAGACTAACAGTGGAAGGTTTTCCTCTCCATGTAACGCAAATACGGGTTAGTTCCATCAAAAAGTCCTCCAATTTCCAGGAAGGTACATTTTTCCCAATACTTGATCAAGGAGTGAGTTCCCTTGTCTTCTGGATTAGGTTCAAAATTGCAAGACTACGAAGTTTATCATTGGTAGTCGTAAGCTAAAATAATTGGGTCGGCTGCGCAACGACAGTTATAAAATAACGTGAAATAAAATCTGACATTCGAAGCCGTGATGGCTCAGGGGATAGGGCATTCGCCCTCTAATGATTTTAAACGGGTTCGATCCCATCAACGGCTGGTTGATACGAATTCCGCACCCGGCTTGCACCGATCATAGTGCTGACGTAAAATATTCTCAATGGTAAACTGATCATGGGTTAGACTCCCCTTGCTTTCTGGATAACAATGGGACGTTTTTGTGGTTTTCCTCTGAATATAGCACAAATCCGTGTTAAATCCATCAAATAATCCTCCACGAAGGTAAATTTTACACAATACATGAACCAGGAGTTCCCTTGTCTTCTAGATTGGATTCCTACGGAGTTGAACATCGGCAAGCGTTAACCTAAAATTGAGTCGGCTGTTCAACGACAGTTATGAAAAAATAAAATCTGAAAGTCAGAAATTAGTGACAAAAATTATCAACCGAAAGTGCTGCATGCAGTAAATACCTTACGAAGTCCCTATAAATAGTGTAGAAACTAATAAACTGCGGAAAATTTTGGATCAAAATATAAAGTATTCCGAATCAAGGTATAAAGTACCGGAACTTTTGGTGCGCCATCCTTAAAATCCATTTTACCTTAAAATTCATTTTTACCCCCAGAAAATATTATACCGTCAATTTTACAGTAATATTTATTTGATTAGTGGGAATTAGTTAATTCTAAAATAACTGTGGTATATCAGATTTTTTGTTCCATAATGTGAATCAGATTTTTTGTTCAAAAATGAATTTTTTGGCAAAATACACTGGCTTCCTTAGTATTAGTACTTTTTACAGTAATTTGATTCAGATTTTTTTTGTAACGTAGGGTAAACCAACCAGTGAAGGAACACTACCCAGTGAAGGAACATTTCATATATATTGATAAAAAATAAGAATTTGAAAGTTTTTTTTTAGATTGATTGGTAACAATAGCTTACTGCCAAACAATAGGAAGTCATCTAGCAATATTTTGGATTACCTGGTCAAATAGACTTCTCTGGAAAAAATTTTGAATCTGTTATTATCTCTGCAACACCTTGTTTCATTGAAAAAATTATAAGGTGAGTGTTTGTATTTATATGTTTGAAGTGGAATTAATTGCATGTAGTAGTCTTATTTTTCTCACTGTGAAAAAGAAAATTCAAAATATAGTTATTGAAGTTACGTTTTATTTTTTTTAAAGCACCATAGCATAATCAAGTACTGAGATAAGGGGGTGTTCCTTCACTGGATCACCAAACGATGAAAAACCAGTGAAGGAACAAGTGTTTCTTTACTGGGTTCATTTCCCAGTTAATGAAAATAAAAGAAATTTTTCAATTTTCTTGTACGTTTAGTCATATTATACATCAAAATTCCGTTTAAAAGACAAAAAACAACTTCTAACCAGTGAAGAAACAGGCATGTTCCTTCACTGGGAATAACAGTAATGTTTGAAATATGATTTTACATGACAATAATTTTGCTATATAGATATGACGTGATAAGTAATTCTGCTATATAGAGGACAACCGAAATTTTGCTAAAAATTGTATGAATAATTCCTGAAATAATTTCAGTTCAAAATGTTAATTTAATAGATAAATTTATGAAAAAATTATAATTTATATTTATTAATGGGGTGTGTAGTTACATCAAATGTTAGGCAACTTAATAAACTATGTTTACAAATCGAAAACTAATTAAATATAATCATAAAAATTTGAATAGAACATTTTTTCGCTGGCTTTTGCACCAAGAACTCCTAATATGCTATCATTATAGGATAGCAACGTGATTATATAATTTATAAAAACGACTTTACAATGTTAGAATTTAGAAGCAAGCTCCTCAACAAAAAACAGAGTTAAACAGAAACGATACTCAATTTCTTCAAAAGCTTGAGAGGAAAATCCCTCAAGATATGGTGCAAATTTTTAACGCAGCATTGACTGAAGATTCTAATATCGAAAATATCCAAGAGCCTGTACTTTTTTCAATATGGAAGAAGTACGTATTAAAAGAAGACCACTTGGTTAACTCAAACTTAGGAACTGAAGCTAGTATTGATAATGAATGCATCTTAGATATCGAATTTGAAATGAGTCCTCATGCTAATCCTCTCTTAGTTGAAAAAAGAAATGATTCTAGAAGTAAAATCAGTACTTCTAAAGATCCTCTAGATATAAGTCAACAAGAGATGGATTTGCCTCAAACTTCAAGACACCTTTCCCCCGTCTAGAAAGGCATTCTAGAAATGTTACTGAAAAATCAGAAGAAGTTTGGAAGAACCATTTACATTGGCCAAATATTGATGATAAAAAGAAAGGTCAAATAAGAAGAAAAACGAATAAATTACCTTTTGCACTAATTTCAGAGAAATGGCAAAAATTTCAAGAGGCTGAAAGATCTAAAAAAAAGTTAAAAATAGAGAACATGGAAAAGAAAAAGAAAGAAAAAATACTTAAAAAGGAAAAGAAGCTTCAAGAAATAAGAGGAAAAAGAGTAAACAAAAAGGTGATAAAATAATAATGATAATAAACAGCATCGGATGACATAATGATTTAGATTTGACTGTCAAATTATAAGAAAGAGTGATTTTTTTATTTATTTTGTATTTAACATCACTTTAATTTCTATTTCATGATTACAGAAAAAAGTTAGCATTTTACAAGTACTTGTATGTTATAATTTCACAAATAATCTTGTTTTTATATATTTGTATGCCTAAAAAATTTATAAAGAGCATTAAAAAATAACCAAAATTAAGTGTTCCTTTACTGGGCAATTTTGTGTTCCTTCACTGGGTCTTCTTACTACTTGTTATTTGAACCTCCAAAACTTTAAAACAATATTATGTAAGTTCTTTACAATTTTTTTTTGCATAGTTTGCAATTAGTAACAAATATGTTGACACTGTCATTTAACTGAAATTACGAATTTTGAAATTAATATGATTTTTTAAAAGGCAAGCGAAGCTTAAGTGTTCCTTCACTGGGTAGTTTACCCTATGTGAAAATATATCAATGAAATATTATCGATATTCTTATGAATATATTTTTATCTATATTTATATTTGTTTTTATTCTTCATTGCATTATATTTCCTTACATATTATTTATTATATTTTATTTATCATATTTTATTTATTATATTTTATTTTTATATTTATTTTTATTATATTTATTTTTTGTTATATTTTTATCGATATTTTTATGCATCGATAACAAAAGAGATCAGATCTGGCATTGAAGCAGCATTTTCAAAAGCTTTTGCTGATATTTTTGTATCCTACGAACTTTCTCTGTAGTCTTTCAAACAACGTATGTACCTTTAAGAATTTCGTACAGCGGAAAAGCGCAATTTCTGACAACTTTTCTCATTAATTTCCATTTCTCTGTATAAAGTTTTTACAGCTTCCGTATACCGTTTGTTTTTGCTCTATTGTGCTTCGATTTCGAGATTTTTAATTTTGAAGTCAGACTACCCTTAGCTGAACACTCTAAATTGGAATGTTTGTTTACGTATTCCTAGCACATCCATAATTGTAAATCGATTTGCCCTGATTTCAGAATGCTAGTACTTTAAAATCACTGCATACGAAATTTAATTCTGATGGCCGAATTCTCTGTATTATAGCAATGTTTGCTTGTCTAAATTCCTTTAACGTTTCTGTTCTTAGAATGAATCTTACGCTTTTAATTCAACAATTAATATGCTTTCCTGATTTCAAAAATTTATGCTAATCGCAAACTAATACTGATGCTAAAAAATAGATTGATTTAAAACAAAAACTTATTAAAAAAACTGCTATAACGGGATTAAATAAAATTATTTCATAAAATAGAAATTGTGGTTGAGAATATTCAGCCTATATATATATATATATATATATATATATATATATATATATATATATATATATATATATATATATATATATATATATATATATATATATATATATATATATATATATATATATATATATATATATATATATATATATATATATATATATATATATATGGGTCATTCTCACAAAACATTTAGTTACACAGACATTAACCCAGTACATTTTATGTTTGTCTTACAACTTACGAAAAAAAAATTTCGGGGAAAGTGTCCTTCAGAATGCAGGCTAACAAAAGAATAAAAATAAAATTATCAATTTTTATTTTTTATTTATTTTAGGTAATTAAAATATACCAATATGTCATTCCCTCACTTGTCCCCACTGTTGATTTAAAAAAAGAAAAAATTGTTTCTGAAATAAAAATAAAAAAATGTACAAATTCGTGTTTTTTATTTCAGACTATTGAAATATAGAATTCAGAAAATCAATTTCAAATTTGATTTCTGATAAAAATATTAACACAGCACTATTTTAAACTTTGTCCCTAGTGTTTCGCGTCATTCCCTCACAGCAATGTTCTTATCACCTGCAATCTTCTTAGAATTAAAATATTTTTATAAAAACTTTAGCAGTTAACAACTGGCATCATAGAACAAAATTGCAGTATGTTTCCATCTTCAACTTAAAGAAGCTTTGCTGTGGAATAAATTTGAATGAATCAAACCAGGTAAAATTTTTTACATTTGTCATTCCCTCATATCGTTTTTTAGAGTAAAATAAAATACAACTTCATCGAGAAAGTGGATAATTATATGTTGCTTTCTTGTATGAATATAATGGTATGTGATTGATTTCAGAAATTAATTAGGCCTAACTGTTATTTTTAAATTTTATTAAATTTGTCATTCCCTCACTAGTGTATTAAGTGAGGGAATGATGCTGAAGTGAGGGAAAGATTCAAGATGAGTATATTTTAAAATTTTTTTTTGTTCAATCGTGCCTACCAATTTTATTTCCCAAACATTTAAAAACTATTAAGTACATAAAACTAAATTATAATGAAACTAAATTATAATAAATGTTAGATATACTTAGTATGTTATCATTTTCAAACTTGAGGTAGCTGTAACTTAGAGAAAAACATGTATTAAAATAAAATATCATTTCCTCACTTTTTAAACAGTGAAATTAATTAATTTATTTAAATATTAAGTATAATTTATAGGATACATACTTTCTTTATAATGCCGTTACATATTTCTACTAATATAAAAAGTTTCAGAGCTTTTTATTCACTTTACTTTTTTGGGGTTTTATGAACTGAAAAATGACAGTTTTCGTGGAATGACCCATATATATATATATATAGGGGAGTATCGGGTACCCCCGCCCACTGTCAATGTCATATGTATAGAATATTTTTTCAAGTTAATGGGCCATCGGACATTAATTGTTATATTAAAAAAAGATAATTTTCAAAGTTTCTAGTATTTATGCAGCGGGTAACATGGTGAACAATAGTTTTGAAAATATGTTGAATACAGTGGTCAAATTTTTTAAATTTCCATTTTTTTAAGTTAAACTATTCTTTTTTTGGTTTATTCTTTTTGCATTATTTAATTAGATGATGAAACAATGGAAACATACAAAAATATTGATTATTACTCAATATTATACTGAAATATAGCAATACTCCTTGAGTGGGCGGGGCTACCCGACTCTCCCCTATATATATATATATATATATATATATATATATATATATATATATATATATATATACATATATATATATATATATATATATATATATATATATATATTATTAATAAAAACGAAATATATAGTATTTAAACCATTTTGAAGCCATTTTCCGAATTATTACCCCACATTTTAGTAAAGAAATACAAAATTGAAAAGTAAATTTTACCGAATAAATAGATTTTATTCCATACTCTAAGGTATCCTGATAAATTTACCAAATTTTACTACAATTACCAAATTTTATCACTTGTTATAAAATCATATTTTATTGTTAATTTTAAAATCATTATCAAAGCATTTCAGCAAACATTACTTTTGGGGGTTCCTATAGAGCCAGACACACGATAAATTTTAGGGTATTCTGGTAGTTTTGACCCTACTTATGTTCTCAGTGCAGGTATATATAATTAAACTGTGAAGATTCATGGCCAACAACTTGAAAGATAATCTATTATGCTAACAGCAATAAATAAAGAAAAATTTACATTCTATTTAGGGTGGCTTTCTATACAATTTGAAGTTTTCTTCGTTTACTCTAAACGATATTAAAAAATATATATTAATCCCCCATGTATAAGCAAGTAGACGGTTTCTCTAAATATAATGCATCAGAACTTTCTTTCCTTGAAAAACACCCTGGTGTCTTCCTAAGAGTAGCCACTTGAAACAAGTTTTACAATAAAAAAAGTATTATAAACAACGCTTGTCCACTATTATTTGCATTCATATCAGCCAAAAACATCATAATATGAGTAACTATTAAAAAAACATTATAAGAAATTTAATACATTTAAGGAAAAAACGCGATGAAGTATATTTATTGAAAAGTATTTAGTAGAAGCTATTTTAACAATCTTAACTTCTTAATGATTTTGAATATTGCTTATAAAAATGACCATTAAGTTAAAAATTAAAATTTTTTTGCAAATATTTTTCTCTATAATCATTTTTACACAATTTTGACATCTTTATTCTAAGTTTTAATAAGACTTACTAATATATTTAATGTTATGCATATCGTCCTTAAATGTAACAGCAGAAATTTAATATAACTAATAATTATTTTAACTAAAAACCGAATTTGCTTATAAAAATATAGATTATAAACAGTATCACGAACTGCCTCAAAGCGTAAACCACCGTGATTAGTAGATTATTAACATGCATTATCATAGAAAAAGCGATGATACGGTTTAGAACATGGACATGAAAAAGCCTACCGAATAAAGGATATATGTTTGCTAATTGAAACTTTCAGTTGCTTTTTTTCTTCTTAGTTACTTGTTTTTTTTTTAAAGATATCTATTTATTTCAATTTATTTTTTAAAGATATCTATTTATATCTATCTATTTATTTGTGTGACACATTTTTCTAATAAATTATCTCAACCCATTCGTTTTAATTAAGAGGTATTTTCCTCTTTTCCTCTATTTTCCTCTATTTCCTCTTTTCTCCTTCTGTGATTTAATCACGCTTATAATATAGTTAGTTTCGTGTCGATGAAATTTACGAAACTAAACTAACATTATTAAGGAAAAGTAAATTGAAGCTAAACATATTTTACTTTAACTATTGACATGTAAGTAGTTAAGAATAAATTTAAAAAATATATTTTAATATAATTTAAAAAAAAATATTTTATTTTTCACTACACTGAGAAAACCACACTAGAGATGTTTACCTCACTAGGGGAGAGTAGGGTCAATTGTAACATTTTTTACTTAACTATTTTTAACTATCAAAAAATCTAATATATTCTTAGTATTATATTAATTGACAGACGAGTAAAGTTGACTATCCTCTACTAGAAAAAAAATAAATACCTTATTTTAAATGTTATTATATTAGTTATTGACAATTTTTGACAGTCGTGCACTTGCTACAATTGTCCCCATTTACGGGGTCAATTGTAATAGTTCATAAATTCAACTAAAACATAGTTAATTATACATATTATCATAGTTGTGATGTATTTTTTTTATTGATCAAAATAGTAGTGATATTTTAGGAGTTGAAATAATAATGAGCAGAGACAAAAAGGGTTAAACTTTTAACTTTAAGGGATTAAAAATTTTAATTTATGCCGTGAAAGGTGACAAATAATATAATACACATGCAACATAATATAAATGATATAGGAAACCATTAATGGTTCTTAAAGAGTTAAGTAATGGTTTGTAAACATTAGATTATTTATTTTCAGCTGTTACAATCGTCCCTTTACTTATTGTTATAATCGTCCCCAAGACGCCATTTCAGCTTCATTTGTTAAAAATAATGCTAGTTAATTAACAAAACTAATCTTTTTTTTTAAATGTTAATTAAGGTGTCCCCTTACATATTCGGTTAATAATTTTCATTTGTTTAAACAAAATTACTTTGTTACAATATAATATTCCAATACCAAAAAAAGTACTTACGTAGCATGAAAACATCTTTTGTGATGTAACTCTTTTAAAAGTACATAAAAATGGTTGCCAGCAGGGGTGTACATGCAGATTTATTAAATACACCTTGTGCGCCACCTAGGAACCAAATCTAAAACCCGACACTCAAAATTTTTGCTCTGTTACAATCGCACCCTGTTACAATTGACTCCACTCTCCCCTAGAGATATACTGTGTACCCGGGTGCAATTTTTCTATCCAGTGGCCTTTAATGACCCGTTCTCCTGCTTAACATTTTCTTACATAAAAAAATTGACTCTCAACTTTTTTTTAGGTTTGGGTAACAAATTTGAAGAAAAATTAAATCTTGCATTAGAATTGCTGCCAACTGCTGCCGAAAGGAATATCTTCAGAAAAAGGGAGCGAGTCGTTAAAAACCGCTGGATTGTAATATCGCTTCCATATATGCGACAGGATGTTGTGACAATTATTCAGAACAATATACTAATCATATAAAATTTTGCTAAACAAATATTTTACAAGATGCAATACAAAAGAAATTTATTTCCGCCTGCATTAATAAAAAACATGTGTTTATCTTTTTAGAGTTGTATATGCAATTTTTTTCTTAATAAAAAAATTCTTTGAAATAAATTTTAGGTGACTTTTTTTATAAACAGAATAATTAACATTAAATTTTGTTAGGAAGTTGAGACATCTATTAAAAGTGGACTTAATAATAATTTTTTTGAAGTTATACTTCTTATGCGACTTCCAACAAGGTTGCGTTAACCGTTTAACGCTACATTTTTATTGGCCGGGAAATCACGTGATAGGATCCAGTTTTCCCTCATTCATTTCCATATTGTTTTGGTTCGCACTAGCATAAAAATAATAAAAGCCATAAAATAATTGTTTTTCTATAAATATTTTTTTAGTTTGATTTGATACACATACAATTTAATAGGATAGTATTTCTTATTTTCAAATTTAGTGAATAACAATTGTAAAAAATGAGTGAAAATAATCCCACGGACAATGCGACGGATTTAAGGTTATGTCAAGGTACGTCTCTTGTGAAAATCAAGTGATTTTTAGGTTTTTCTTTTGAAATTACATTATGACGCATTCACATACATTATAAATACAAATACATTTTCCATGGCGAGACGATGAGGCAACCACAAGCACTTCTACTGGTTCAAGAGGGGAAAAATGCACAATATTACCGTTATTACAGAGCACGGAAGCGAGCGGAGCAGGAAAAAGAGTGGTTGAAATAACTAGTGATCCTTCTACGACTGCTGATTCTTCTACAATTAGCGTCGCACGCTACAAAGTTTAACTTCTTCCGCGCAGAGGGACTCCACGCACTATTTTTTTATTTGATTCACTTGAACTTTCAATAGCATTTATTAATATAGCTTCCGTTAAGCGGATATATTTTTAATTATTATAAAATAAAACTATGGTATATTAAATGAAAAATATTTCAACTATTAGGGTGCAACTTAGTCATTCGATAACTACAGATGTAATTTATATATAATCAGATCTATCATAATACAATCTCTTAATACGCGGTGAGATATTTTATCTCAAAACCAACGTTGAACAGAAGATTCATATTGACCCATTCCATCTAATTATATAAGCAATTTTAAACTTAGATCTAGCAACAAACAAAAGATGGAATTTGCTTCCTATAGTTAGCTGAAAGATAAAAGAACGTTTCAGTTAGACAGTTTTAATCATAATATTTAATTAAATAATTTATATCATATTTATTAATTACAATAAAGTTAATTTAATTATAATTAATAAATAAATACGTTTTCTTCATGGAATTTTGATTTTTAGTACAAGACTTATATTTTTCATTTCAATTAATATTTACTACAAAAATTAATTAAGCATTAGCACAATAATAATAATTCAATTTTGTACGGTTACCCAAAACGAACAAGTATCTTCTCCTCATTAAGTTTGCTTTTTAGTACAAATATTTTTTTTCTGTACCTATTACCTAAATTAGTTAAAAATTTATAAAATCAATAATCGTAAAGCGAATTTTTACGTTTCTCTTAAATGAATTAAGACCACTTTTCCATTAAATTTGACTTTCAATACATATTTTATTCTTCATTTCAATTACCTTTGATTTTAAATTCTTTAGTTTAATAGAAATACACTCTAAAAAATTACTATAAACAAAATAATCGCGCAGTTTCATACTACAGTAAGAATATTTATTTGGTTATGCAGTCTGCTCATGCTACCAAGTTAACGTTGATCATCACATTTATCTAACACAGCGAAGAAAGTTATAAATATTAAAGTATGTGCCATGAAATCTTTTTATTTTACTTTTTTGGATCGAATGAAGCTGAAAGTCAGCAAGCATCACCTATGCAATATATAAAATATTTGAAAAAATGGAGTCGTCTTTAATTTAGTTTAAAACAAAGGGTAACCAATGAAAAATCAAACGAGTCTAATTAAAAAAAATTGAAGAATTTTAGGATCAAGTGCGAAAATCGTCACTTGCTACCTCTGTCCTAATTTCAGGACAAATGGTTTTTGAGTTATAAGAAACACACCCACAAACACATAATCTCTAAATTTTATTTTTTATATATTAACTCCTGCTTTATTTGGAAAGCTGATATAGAATGGAAGGAAACTTAAACTTGCTTACAAACAGTTTCGCAAAATTGCTTAGAACATAAATCTCAACATTTCCCAAAATATTAACATTCATTATCTTAAACGCGATGATGCGTATGAGAGCATGCATATGAAGAAAAAACTATCGCATCAAGTATAATTTTTTGCTAATTGAAATTCATTGAGTTCGATTTTTTCTGGTCACTTGCATTTTTCAAAGAAATCACTTTTGCTTCAAAACATCTAGAGATTTATTCGACACATTTTTCTAATAAATAATATCGAGACATTCCTTTTAATTAGGTAATATTTTTCTACTTTATCTCCTCTGTGATTTAACGAGGCGCAATATAATTTACTTTCTTGTTGGAGAAATTTAAGAAACTAAACTAATAAACTTAATGATACATAAATAGAATTGGAACATATTTTTCATAAATTTGCATTAGAACAGCCGGATTTTGAACTTACCTAAAGCCACCATTTGGGGTTGATTTGACCCTCAGAAGAATTTGATGTTATTACAAAGTAATTGATTTTTTAAATGGCAATTGCTGAAACGCAATATGAAAAAAATTTTAGAGGTTAATTTTTTTTCTATTTTATTTTATTTTTATTAATGCAATGATATATTACAATGTATAATGTATTACAGATTATTCTTTCGCAAGAGCGCAAGTAATATGAAAATAAATAAACGACATGAATATAAATAATATACATCAGCACACAACATGTTTCAAAAATATTAAGTTCCATCATTAGTTAGGCATAAGTGTAGGCGTAGTATACAGTACTTCCGCGTGGTGTGAAAGCGACAATAAAACAACGGCAAATTAATTTCTAACATTTCTTGTAGCTAGTATTCATTTTATTCTGTGCCTTGCAATGTTAAAATTCATATTTTTTTTATATTTTAGACTCTGAATTTTATCAATTTAACGCGCAAAACATTAATTTGTTCTTCAAAGCAGGGCTCGAAAAACCGCCCGTCCGCTCGTCCTCGGCGTTCAAAAATTTCCCGCGGACAACGAATTTCTCGAATCAGACGTCCGCGCGGACTGCAATTTTCCCGTTAATGTTCGTGATACACTTTCATTTTTTGTTATCTTACAAGAGACTAGTGCCTCACTTCTAAAATGACCCTCTAATCTAGAAATCCCGTACAGCAACATACTGTGCATGGTGGATTAATGTTTTTTCCGTCTGGGAGTACTGCAGCAAAGGGACTTTTCAGCAATGAACTGACAAAAAATACATTCCGTAAGCGTTAAACGCAATTATGAACATCCACCTAAATGGAAAACCCTTTTCAGATTTCTGTGCAGAAACCTCTGTAAATATAGGCTTGATTGTGGAACTGGCAAACGTCATATTTGATTCATTTAAAAAACGCAGTAACCTCGGATAAATTGACATTCCAGATAACTTGACCTTTGTCATTTAAATTATTTCATAAAAGAAACAAGTTATTTCATAAAAGAAATACTAGGTTTTACTATTAGTGACCTAGTATTTCTTTTATTACTGCATAATGTAATCCTAGTAGCAACTAATCCATTGTGTAATTATATAAATGTTTGTAATAAATAAGAAAAAATAATATTTTCATTTATTTAGTAGCTACGGGTTGGTTTCAATGGAGGACGGGTACATTGTTGGACAAGCCGTCTTCGGGGACGGGTAAAATTTCTGAGTTTTTTCGAGCCCTGTTTCAAAGCATAGTTCTTCAACAAACACAAGAATAAATTCGCAATGAGTAATCGGGATGAGTAAGGATGAGTCCTTGAAAATAGTCCAAGCATTGAAGACACCAATATCAGATATATTGTAAAGAAATTCAAGATATCTGCAAGCTTCATCTCTTTTAGACTCCTTATCTCACATTTCGTACTACTGTAGTAAGTGACAGAGCTTTGCCTCTACTCTGTGCTATCATCTGCAAACATATTCGCATCAATACTACTCAGGATTATTTTTCTTTTGCACCTGCATAGTAAATAGATAGCTGTGACACAGAAATTGTTAAAACATTTTCTTTCGTTCAAGCGTAATATCACTGTAATGTAAAAGTTTTTCTTTTTCACAAAAAACATTACCTGCTAATTTTACCGAGGCAAAAAACAGTAGATCCAGTGCTCCTAGTGCTTAGGTGTGATTTTCATAATTAGAGCTATACTATTCTGAGGTTGTAATTCATTTATCCACTTTTCAACTTTCACATATAAAAATAGTCACTTAAAGAAAAGAAAATATATCAGTTGAAATCAAAGTTATGGTTTATTATTTTCCTGATGCTGTACCCTAACTTCCCAAAAGGCATTTTTAGAAGAAGCACTAACATTTATGTAACTCAATGTTACATATAACATTTTTAAACTTGTGCATTTCGACAGAAAATGCAATAAAATTTCTTTTAAGAAATTGCAGTTTTTTGAATAGAGATTTAAGAGGAGAAACTTGACGGAGAAAACATTTGGAGAAAAAAGCTGATCACAGAATTGAAATCAGCGATGTGAAAATACCCGAAATTCGTTAAAAATCTATGCAGCAGAAAACAAAAATATGTCTGTTTCCCAATGTAATTGAATCATTGAATCAGCATATTAGTAAATCAGAGAATAAGAAAATGAGTTTCTATAATTCTATAATTTCTGATACGTTGCTAACTGACGCAATTTTTCATCTCATTTTGAAATTCTTGATAATCTAAAAAAGCAACTATCTACACGCAATCAGATTTCTTCAAACAATCTCTTTATAATTTTAAATCTATTTAGATATTCAATAATGAAATTCTTTAATTCATTCCATACTTTTTACCTTAGTTCTCATCGCTACTGTGAATAACATTAAGCGAGAATAGAACTTCTTGATACTCTCTGTAATAAATAATTCATGAACAAATTAATTATTCCAGGAAACTTGACTAGATAATGTATGAAATGAAATAACGAATGTTCGCAAAATTTTAATTTACATCACATAATAACATTTACTCGTTTTTAAACCATAATATAAATTTTAAAAAATCAAATTTTAAAATACAAGTGAATAATAAAACATTTCCCAAATGTTTTAATGTTAAAACAGTTTTCTTAATCTAGATCTTAGGTTCAATTTATTTTATTTCAAAAGCAACTTGAAGCACTTTTTCAAAAAATTTTTAAATATATTACTATAATTATCAAATTCAAAAAAATAATGCATTTAAATACGAAGCTTGTCTTTAGATAACAAACAAAAAAAAAAATCTATTCACCTATAATTATAACTCTTTATTAATATTACAAAATGTACTACCTCTCATTTATTTCAGATCTATTGGCTTTTTAGAAATATAAAGAAAAACACTGATAACATGATTAAACTCTTTTAGTCAACATTGTAAAAAATTACGGTAATAAGTACTGTCATTCAGAATACTTGTATTTTCTACCGTCAAATCCCTTTTTACCGGAATCTTTTACCGATTGAAAAATCCGATATAAGGTAATTGCAATAGTAATAATTAACATAAAATCACCGAATCAGTTTAATTAATAAATACCACTGTAAAAATCATGGTATAATATTTGACGTTAAAAAATGGATTTCACGGATGAGACACCCAAAGTGCCGGTACGTAACAACGTAATTTGAGTTTTTCACGATGAAGGAAAAACATATTTCATTCTTATACATAAAACATATGTAATTTACCATATAAGACAGAATTTTATCCAAATCAAAATAAGACCCTTTAGAAACGATTTTTGCAGAACATTCGACATTTTATCAATAAATCTTTACAAGTATTCGTATGCAATGCTATATTATTGGAACCGAAGTTGGAACATTACATTGATTTCCCTCAAATACACAAATAATGTAATTAATCTTCGTAATTTTTATATCTCTGAATGCTTGATCAAATTATTGACCAATATGTATTTTGTTGCTCAGTATCATGCATCAGAGTGTTCGCAGTGCTGACCTCATTGCCATAATCATGCCGTGGTGACAAAATTGTGGAGCCTTTACCTTCATGACCCCAGGTCCCTACCAAGCTGTTCCGTGAATGCTTTTCTTAAGTTTATTATATGGGTCATTCTCATAAAAACAGTCATTTTCATGTCCCCAGTATATTTTATGTTTGTTTTACAGCTTACGAAAAAAAAATTCAGGGAAAGTGTCCTTCAGAATGCAAGCTAACAAAAGAATAAAAATAAAATTGTCAATTTTTATTTTTTATTTATTTTAGGTAATTAAAATATACCAATATGTCATTCCCTCACTTGTCCCCACTGCTGATTTAAAAAAAGAAAAAAATTGTTTCTGAAATGAAAAAAAAAAAATTACAAATTCGTGTTTTTTATTTCAGAATACTGAAATATAGAATTCAGAAAATCAATTTAAAATTTAATTTCTGATAAAAATATTAACACATCACTATTTTAAACTTTGTCCCCAGTGTTTCGCGTCATTCCCTCACAACAATGTTCTTATCACCTGCAATCTTCTTAGAATAAAAATATTTTAATAAAAACTTCAGAAGTTAACAACTGGCATCATAGAACAAAATTGCAGTATGTTACCATCTTCAACTTAAAGAAGCTTTGCCATGGTATAAATTTAAATGAATCAAACCAGGTAAAATTTTTCACATTTGTCATTCCCTCATGTCCTTTTTTAGAGTAAAATAAAATACAACTTCATCGAGAAAGTGGATAATTATATGTTGCTTTCTTGTATGAATATAATTGTATGTGATTGACTTCAGAAATTAATTAGGCCTAACTGTTATTTTTAAATTTTATTGAATTCGTCATTCCCTCACTAGTGTATAAAGTGAGGGAATGACGCTGAAGTGAGGGAATGATTCAAGATGAGTATATTATTACATTTTTTTTTTTGTTCAATCGTGGCAGCCAATTTTATTTCCCAAACCTGTAAAAACTATTAAATATATAAGACTAAATTATAATAAATATTAGATATACTTAGTGTGTTATCATTTTCAAACTTTAGGTAGATGTAACTAAGATAAAAACATGTATTAAAATAAAATATCATTCCCTCACTATTAGTGTCATTCCCTCACTTTTTAAATAGTGAAAATAATTAATTTACTTATTAATTGACTTGAAAAAAAAATTAGAAAATTTATAAATCAATTTATTAAATTCATTAATTTATTTATTAAATTAATTAATTAATTATTAATTATTATAAATTACTCAATTATAAATTAATTATTTAAAAATTAATAAATTTAAATATTAAGTATAATTTATAGGATATATACTTTCTTTATAATGCCATTACATATTTCTGTTAATATAAAAAGTTTCAGAGCTTTTTATTCACTTTACTTTTTTGGGATTTTATGAACTGAAAAATGACAGTTTTCGTGAGAATGACCCATATATTAGAGTGACAAACTTATCCCTTGAACTTTCGCTTTTGGGCAACGTCATAAAAAAAATATTTACCCCATTGTGCCCAATTTTTCATACGTAAATGAATAGAAGCGATTTATATAAGCAACAACAATTTGAATATTGGATTAAAGTTCAGTATTTCGCAAATTTTTGATGGAAGTTTTTTTTAATAAATTTTTTTTTTAATAAAATTTAATAATTTTCTCTTTAATTATGGAGCTATAGTTAAATTAAAATAATATTTCCTTCATGTTAGTTCAATTTAATTGAGTTAAACAAGTACCGAGAACTTAAAATGATGATAAAAATGCTATTAAGTACAGCTGAATACTTTTAATTAGCGTTTTTTCATTAAAAGAGGATATGATACCTTTCATTTTACACAAAGGATAATTAAATTTTTATTTTCTTAATATATATAACTATACATTTCCAAAATTTTACATAATATACAAAGTCTACACTCTCGTTAAGTTTTGTTTTTATTTAAAAATGATTCAATGAACATATTTACATTACCAAGCTATCATTATTAAATTTTCTTCAGTGAAGTCAAAATTAAAACTTTTGAAAACGTGGCAAATTACGAATGTGACAAATTACGTCATTTTTTTCAATTTAATTAAGTGAATAATTAAATTTAATTAGTAAAAAACTTATTTCAAGTTTTCTTAATTTAAAAACGGATAGAAAAAATTTATATATCAGATTAGCTAGTGAACATAAGTAATTAAACCTAAAATTCATTCTTAAAAATAGTATCTTTCTTGTAAAGTACAGAAAAAAGTTTACTTTAACATATATTTTACTTTTTTTTTTAAATGTATCGGTCGGAAAATTTCTAAGATATGTTACTCAAAACGTTTTCACATAAATGTTAATGGCGACAAATTTGTTGTTTCCAAAAAATACTTGTAACTGCCAAGCTCATCAGCCATTGGCCTTTTTGTGAATTATATCAGGAAGGTGCGCTTTCCTTTGACCCGGAGCACAGAGGGTGAAAGTATGTCATAGCTGAAAATCCTACGGATAGATGGCAGCACCACTCATTCGTGAGGGCGCTTCCTAAATCAGAAAGGACAAAAAAGTTTATGCAGAACTTTGTACCCATGGTACTGATAAGTGACCGAATATCTTATGTTCTGTCTAGAAAAGTAACTTTTCTGATTTGATTGCATATTTCCTTAATTTTTTTATGAAATCGTTCGACATATTGATAGTTTATTTATTGTCTTGAAAAAATCGAATAATTTTTTTTCAGATTCTTTTGCTAAATTCATACTTTCAAATTAATTTTTCGAAAACTGAGAAAAAAATTGTCACACCTTAACTATTATGCTTAAAATTTCTTTTTATATAGAAATTCTATTGGCAAGTACATTTGTATTACTCTAACTTATAATAATAGATTTTTTTGAAGAAGAAATAGATTCAACTGATAAAACTAAACTGAATAGTAATTTTAAAACTTTCTTAAATTACTTAAAATTGATAACTTTCTAATGTTAATAAGTTAATAATGTGTCTGTTTTACTGTTAATAGTTTAAATGATAAGTTAATAGTTTAAATGTTAGCTAATTAGTTCTAAATGTTAGAAATGCGTCTGATTATATTTTGGACAAACAGCTAAAATTATAAAGTTGTATGAAAGCTATAAAATCTTTCTTTTTCCTTTTCTTCGAATCAACTAGGTGACCATTACTAAATTAAAAATCAGCAAAACACTATTTTGTTTCGCAATCCAGATTTTTTTCCACTTAAATTCAATTCTATAGTTAACTTAAATAATGAAATAACACAATTCTTAAAAATAGTGAATAAATTTGTGAATAAAAAATTTATTTTATGAGTTTCTTTTAACGCAAGAAAAGTATCTTAATATTACTTAATATGTTCTCCAGGAATGAAAAATTTAATAAATAAAAAAAGTTTAAAAAATATAAAAACGATTTAGGCATATTCTTTAGCAAAACTAATTTTTAATTAAAAAAAATGAAATATAAATGTCAAAAATAAAAGAAAATTATAATTTTAAGAACATTTTTTAAAAAAACATTAAATTCAAAATAATGAAACTTCAAATTTGAAAATCAAAATATAAATATAAAAATTTCCAAGTAAATTTAAATGCGATAGATTAAAATTTAAATTTTACATTTATGCTCTTCTAGCGAAATGTTTAGCCTTATCTCTTCGTTAAAATGATGTGCTTACTTACCAAAATCAATTTCTGTGAGCATTAAAGCTTTTCTTTAAAACAGTTTTTTTTTTTTTTTTTTAAATCATTGTAAATGAAATCTTTTTAACTTTTGTTTTTCTTAACATGCGCTAGAATCTTTACTGTTTTCTTCAATAAAACAAATAATAAATAATAAATTTAAATCAAGATATTATCACCTTTTTCGTTTAAGCGTCTGAAAAAGAAAATATGAAAATCTCTATTTTCAGATCTCTTACGATATACGCCATGTATCAAATAAGCTGTCTTCTCTGTTCTGCTTTCAAAGCATCTATTATGTATGTACAGAAAATTATAGAGTCCCCTGTCAGCTTATCTAGCTGGGTGGTATACTTCATATTTAAATTTAAAGCATGGTTGAAATATGCTAAAAAACGTCAACTAGCTGGCATTCTGTAGATTGGCTATAGAAATAATCTAATAGGTAACAACGAAATTTTCATACTCAAAATAAGAGCATTGAGAGGAAGAAAAAATAAGATAATACGCTATTTAGTTTAGTTCATGATTCCAAAATAATCTTCGGCTTAATTAACTCTTTTTACTGAATGTTAAGGTGCATGCTAATTTCAAGAAATGAGAAATTTTAAAAATAATATTTAATATAACTTAAAAGAAAGGTACATTGTAAAAAATTCCAGATTAAATTACAATAAAAATCAACTGCACTCAGGGTGCCGGTACTTTACCGGAACATGTTATGGAACAAACAATCTGATATACCATAATTTTTACAGTAGTATATTTGCCGTAAAATCACTAAATGACTCTAAATAAAAAATTTATTAAAAAAATTATTATAAATTACTAAAAATGAATTTTGCTGTAAAATGGATTTTACGGTTGATGTGCCAGTACGTTGTACCGTAACTTGATATGAAATTTCTTACAGTGTACCTGATGTATCAGTCTTCAATTGAGCTAAAATTTTGTATAGGAACAGAATTTTGAAGTTAAAGACTTTATGTAAACATAATTTTATTTAATTTTATATAATTCAAAATATTTATGAATCTATAGGTTGTTTACAATTTTGATATTTTCTTCCCTGAATATAACGTCAATTCCTGATAAACGCCAAGTGAAAAGCGATCGTTTGACTAATAATGAGAGACTAAAAATTAATATACTAATTAAAGCAACCAATAAAAAGCGACTAATAATGAATATGAATTTTCATAGAAACTCGTAGAGAAGGTCTTTTGCGCATTAATGAACACAGTTAGTACTTTTAGTGAAAAAAACATTTTGCCTATAAAAAATATTTTAGAATATTAACCTTTTATAAGACTTTGGAATGTATACTTCCTGCAAACTTCATTAATATTTCAATGTCAATTGGTAGTTATTTTACCATTCCTAATTTGTTGCACTATCTGCGGATAACTTTTAAGAAAAACAAAGAAAAGAGGAAAAAAAACTAATGAAAGGTTTTACTTACATAAATGAGAGTAACATTAAAAGTTTTCCAGAGGGCATGAAGAAAGGTCAACATTAGGAAACTATTTTCTATTATACGTTATGCGAAGTTTACTTATAGTTATAAAAGAAGAGTTTATAAAATTGATTAATAAGAACAGAAGTTCAAGTTTATGGTCGATTCATTTAAGTAGTTATTATTTTAAATTTTAAAATTTCCCTAAAAAAGATTTTAAAGATCAATTAATTTTAGGTAAAGGCTAAGTGAATTTCTTTTTAAAAACTAACATCAATCCCCAAAATATTCTTTAAGGCAATATTGCAAGAAACAAATACAAATGGCCCTATGATGGTTTGAATGAGTACAGTATCAGTTAAATAGCAATGAATAACGAATTCCTTTTCAATTTTATTATTAACACTCTCACAAATACAACTCTCACTTATGACGATTCAGAAAACACTGAGCAGTATTTCGTCAATTTTGAGAACCGTTTTGGGAGACGGTTAACTAGAATGACAAAACTAGAATAAAGATTAGACAATCGAAAATAAAGTGTCGAATTAAGACGACCGGCTCGTATGGTGATCAAGGAGTTGGTCTCGTATCACAAATATCCTGAATTCGAATCCCACTTCAGACGTAGATGTAATTTATCTCTCTATTTTATCGGTCCTTGTTGTGTTGCGACTCGTATATGTACTCACATAAAAGTGATTCTTAGAATAAGCAAGTATTTCAAGGCAAATTTTTTTTTTTTTTAGTAACAAAATAAAATGGTGAAATATTTGGTAAAAATATAATGGTAAAAGTTTGGATGAAATTCGTTTCCTTGAAGAAGTGACAATATTTCGAAATTTTAACGAAATTTTTGCTCGGAGCATCTACCAGAAAACGATTTCGTCAAAAGAGATGAATTTGAGAACTGAGTATTTTTGAGTATTTAGAGTATCCATTGAGTTTGAGTGTTATTTGAGTATCCATTTTTTGCAGTGGAAAGGTGAGTTATAACGCTATATATATATATATTTGATCACATTTTTTTTTCAATACTCATATAAATTTTATTTTTTTCTATTCAATAATATCTATATCACATTTATTCTACCTTTTATCTGTTTCAAATAAATTTGACGACGAACTATGTTTTGAACAAATCATTATATTAAATATAACAACGTTCTTATTTTTTTATTAAAAACCATTTGAAAAAACAGACGTTTTTATATGTTTGAAGAAAAATCATTTGATAAACTAATAAAGTTTGAAATGTTTTGGCATAATATTTCTAAAAAAGTCTTTTTTAGGTATCATTAAACGAAAGTGGTCCTTAAAATTGTATGAGATACGATTTTAAGATAATGCCATTTTTACGGGGCAGTAAAAGATAGTAATATATAAAAAATACTATATCATATAAGTTTTGAAATGATATGAAATATAATCAGCTTTCAACTTCAAATAAAAGAATAATTTGCAAAGTATAAAATAATTGAGGTCCAATAATACCTTACGGACAAAATAGTCAATATAACAAGGTATTATTTGTTGGAACAAAACTATTCATTCTTTTCAACGCATTCATAAAAACCATTTCAATTCGAAAATTTACATAAACCTCTCTGGTATCACTGATCCATAAACATTTTGTTTATTTCCACAAAATAAGCATAGTCTTCCATGACAAAATAATCCAATGAAAGGTTTTTGAAAAACACCGAAACAAGGTTTAGATAACAAAAAATTCATGTAATCAGCTTTCAAAAGTATTTTTTATCCTACGGTATAATTTGAACAAAAGTAAAATAACTAAATGTTTTGAAAATGTTACCAACAAAAAATAAAATGGAAATACGTTCTGTATTATTTTTAAGAACATATTACTATAAATTCACAAAACAAACATGAGATCACAGTCATATTGATTCCATTCGTATCTTTTCTACATAAGATTGCGTCGTATTCTCTTTGTATTATTGTAAGAAACTCAATAATTTTTGAATGTTTTTGTAAAAACTTCTACAATATCTTGAAAAATTCTTTTGTCTTGTGCTAAAGGGAAACCTTTTTTGCTTATGTGATATTTTATATTATTTTAGAGGTAAAAAATCATAAGAACCATTCTTCTAGTAGTAAGTATTATTGAAAATATTAGAAATTCCGAGTCTTTTTGCATACCATTTTAATTTAGAATAAATGAATTTATCATTATTATTGACTAAAATTGATCACACTGAAATACAAATTCCAGAGGGGAAAAATTATATGAAAAGGACATTTCTAGCAAAAAAACAGGAAAAAAAGAAAAATGAAAAAAAAAGGAAAATTATAAACACTCACGATAAATAATTTATTTATTTGGTAATTTTTCCATTTCTTTACGGTAATAGTTTATTAGAGATTCTGGTTTTCTAATTTAACTAAGTTGAGCTTTAAAAGGTAAATTTAATAGAAAAGATAGTTTTCACTCTATGCTGTAAAGAATCACTATAAAATTACTAACTTGTTTGAATCGGTAACGGGTTCAAATCACACCGTGACACTGGTTATGTTCTTTATTATATCCTTCTTTATCTTGTGCTTCTATTCTGCTATTTCATCAAAATCGTTCTGTTGAACTTTGTACTAAGCAGTTAAGTCTGCATATGTATTTTTTACATTTTTATTTCATTGCCCCTGATTGATACTTGGCATTCAGGTGTCAGTAGGGCAGATTTGTTGGCCACTATTTCTGGGGCACCATATTATGTAGGCCAACGTTGTTCTCATAATACAGAGTATGAAAGAACATCCATGCTTTTTCCGGGATTCGAACCCAGGACCTTTTTTATGTGAGGTCAGCTCCCTGATCACCACACATTCCGGTTCGCATATATTTGTAACAATGAATAAGTAAATCGGTACATCCATGGTTGCGGCATGCTTCAGATCCTTCACCTCCCCGTTTCCCCTCTTTGATGTTGCTTCAGCCGAATATGTAATAGTTAAGATACTCAGTTATCTTAGCATTGTCCAGACATTTATATAATTACAAATATGCATTTTTCCTTAGTTAAAAGGTTGGAGAATGTTAACCAATAGCTTGCATAGAAACAAAAAAATAACAGGTCCAAACCAAAATTAACTGAACCAAGTTTGCTAAGAGGCAGAGGTTATCAAACTGGAAATTTTTGCGTTTTCTCAAGTTTATTTTACTAACTCTTTAACTACCAATTCTTTCATTAAAATTATACATAATTTCGCCAAATTTTCTACTAAACTGCATAATAAAGTAACCATATTAGTATTTCAAAATTCATCAAAAGTAATTGCCAACTCTCCCTTCGCTGTAAAAAGAAGTAATGTTCGAAATTTTTACACGTTTCTCGTTATTATGCGCAATGAGCTCAGTTAGTTTTTTTTCAATATACCAAGAATATTTATAAAAATCGTGGAAATGAAGCAAATTTTGTCAAGTCAGCTTTTATTGCAGAAAACTAGTTAATTTTAAGAGGAAGAAGAGGTTAAAGTTGCTTGTGTGTGTTTTGTATACTGAATGTTTTTCAACAGCATTCATTTTATTTTGTTTTCGAAATGTTTTGAAACTTAAATTTGATTAAAAAAATTAATTAAAATTAGCAAATATATTTTTGTATTATAAATGATTTAGTTAAAAGATAAATACTGACAGAAAGGTACGAGGAGAAAAAAATTCCGGTCAAGTCACTGCACTAATTACATTTCTGGATAAAAAAAAATGATTTTGGTAATTAAACTAATCACTTGGTAATTTTTCTGTTCCTTTAGTAACGGTTTATCTGAAATTCTGGTTTTGAAAATTATAGTTCTTATTACTACACATTTAGTAAAAATACAGAACTGAAAAGTAAATGTTATAAGTAAATGCTAAATGAAAAGTAAATGGTTTTTATCCCATGCTTTAAGGTATGATAAAACTAAAAAATTTTACCACATTTATCAAATTTTATCACATATTTTAAACTATATTTTATTGTTAATTTTACCAAAACATTGTCAAAACGCTTTGGTAAATGTGGTAAGAAATACTCATATTTTTGGTGTTCCCTTAGAGCCCAAAACACAGTAAGTTTCAACATATTCTGGTACTTTAGACCAGAATATGAACCTAAACCATAATATAGACTAGACCGAGTTAGATTCATTCATGATACAATATATACTTTGAGCATACTGTTTTTTATCAGTGCAATTTTGAAAATAAAATCCTTGTACAAGCAATATATCCATAGCAACCTTATAAATATCAATGTAGAGAAAGCAAAGTTTTCTATGTATCATACCGAGTTTTGGAAAATCATGCAGTAAAATGAAATTTCTTTTTAAACTGAAGCCAAATATCTATCTATAAAAGAATACGGTAAGCTATTGCTAATATGTTTCCAAGTGCATACAAAATAGAACTTAGATATGAAATTTTTCTTTTATTGCAGATCGCTATGGAAATAACTTCAGTCAGCAGAAAATATTGAACAGAAAATCTTTTTAAAGAACATTCAAGGGACTATTTACTTGGATGTAAAATGGTATTTGGTTTTAAGAAGCAAACATTCTATCGTCGAAATTCTTCGAAAAGGAGATTCCTATGCAAAGTGTGAGAAGAGTTGTTTCCCTTACACTTTGACGGAGCCTAATAAATATAATCTTCGTTAAGAAATAAAGCATGCAGCATTTATTTTAGGCACAGAATAATTTTAAAACTCAATATAATTCAGTAATATCTAATAAAATTAACTTCAAAATAACTAATTAAATAATACAGTTTAATTTTAAGTATTCCAGTTTCATATTTACCCTTGTAAGTAATGTTGAGCATCAACTATTTAAAATTTTCGTTACAAAATATTATTTCTGTGAATTGTTTCATTTGGAATTCGTAAACAAATACCTTTAACTTGCCAACCGAACTGAGTAGGGGCCAGGGAACTGGCCTTGCATGAGAAAGGTACTGGGTTCGAATCCCGGACAAGGCATGGTCTTTTATTCTCTGTCCTTACTGTGGGAACAACGTTAGCCCACTTAATATGGTGCCCCTGAAAGAGTGACCAACAAATCTACCCCAAAACGACTGAATGGACAAAATGTCAGCCCAGGTGGCCAATGGAAAAAAATACTAGTACCCTGAACTTTTACTATTTCGTTAAATAACATAACGCATTGCCTTATATAGGAGGGGGTTCTAGTGTGGACAAAAAGCTCAAGTGGACACCTCTTTTTATTTATTAGTTAAACTTCATTTGTAAGATCACTGTAGCATATGGATACTCAAATTTCACGAAACTTTCTTTGTTTTTAACGAAACCGTTAACTGGTATATGCTCCGAGCGAATATTTCAACAAAGTGGCGAAATAACTATCGTCACTTCTTCAAGGAAACTAACTTCCCTAAAAGTAAAGCAAATGTTTCGTCATTCTAGTTTCGATCGTTTTGTCTTCATCCTAGTTTAGTTCACACTCTCCCATACTGGTGAAATACATGGTGATTATATATAATAATTTATACGTTTTTTCTTTAACCCTATTTTGATAGTTATTTTTGCTCAGTATACTTTCAGGTAACCAGCATTATGCATACACAAACACGTGTCATAGTGGAGGTGGTGTAGACGCATTCACACTGCCCCAATTCAACTTGCAATGGAAGAAATATGAATGGGATACAAATATAGCACATTTAATGTTATTAATTTTGCAAATCAGAATGACTTTGTTGAATGATATAGCTTTACAATTCAATATATTACAATTCAATGATATAACTTTACAATGGTTATATTATTAAGTAAAATATGTAGCATGAAAACTTTCTATTAATTCACTCTTTAAAGGTTTTAAGAAAATTTAAAGTAAGACTGTTTATTAAGTTTGTTAAAAGAATATTATTCAATACAGATGAATTAAATGGAGAATTTTTGCCGTACATAAAACCAAACATGAGTAATATCAAATGGTCCCGTCATCTCCTTTGTGAGTTGTTTTCATTGCTCCAGTGAGGGAAATATCACCAATTCATCGTATGCTGCCCATTCGGATCTTTTCATCATATAGTTAAAACTATAGTTATTACAGTTGACTCAAATTACAATTGGTCCCTTGCTTTCAAATAAATCAAATTGAAGAATGATTTACAAATGTATAGATTTTCATTCAAAATGTCTTTCTTAATATAGTGCAATACTCTATTACAAATTAGTATTTCAATTAAAATATGTCAATATTTATTCACGAATAAGGCTCAGATTTAAATTGGTTTCATTTTGGCTTTAGATAAATCTCTTTGATTTTAAATAAATGACAACTTAGTAAGTGATCAAGTTTGTCCTCACTAGCCCCACTGTACGAGAATAGTGTGGAAAAAACATAATTTTAGAAAAAACTATTATGTAAAAACTAAAATAATTTTTAATTCCACATATATACCAAAATGTGGGAAATCATTCCAATTATAGTATTAAAATGGAATTAAATATGGTTAAATTGTATTAAAATATAGTTTTTTGGTAGATTGGTAAAAAAAAATGTCCACACTAGAACATCTCTCCCTCTAGTCAAAATCAGGGCTAAAGAGAATAGAAGGGCTGGTTCACTCCTTTGAAGTATCTCTTGCCGCACCGATCCTCCGACGTCACTCTAGTGACGTCACTTTAGCGCAAAGCTCGCACTTTTACTTCAAGAACGGAGCGTTTGGCCTTACTAGCTCTAACTAATATTGGATCATTTCTTTTTGCGAGATATTCTAAGACATTTGTTATTTTCTATAATGACTTTCCTCAGTTTTTGCAGTGAATTTACAAGAATTTAGAACTATTATCGAAATGCCAGTTTGCGCGATTGCAACTTGCAAAAATTCTGATATAAAAACAAAAGGAAAAAGTATAATTTTTCGCGTGTTCCCTAAAGTAAATGAACAACTATGTAAAGAATGGATTCCGAAATGACACAGTTAATATAAAACAGCAATACGTTTATTCTGTCGTAAAGAACTTTTATAAAAATTCATTATCTAAATAGAAACCGCCTCGTTACTTCATAAAGAAAGGCAGGTGAAAAGAATTAAAAAATAGATAAAGTCAAAGAAAATTAAAATGTAAGTAAAAAGTATAAATAAAATATATAGTATATAGTTGAAATTCTCCTAATTTCATAACATATTTTTTAATGTAGTTATTCTAAATATTTATGATTTTTTTAAAAAATTATATTCTCTTCAATTTAAATATCTATAAATTATATCATCGTAAATTTAAATGTCTATAAACAATTGTAAAATTTCTAATGTCATTATGAACCTAAATTACTATTTTGTTTCAGTAATTAGCGTTTAAGGTTGATGTTTCCTAATGATTAAGTATGAACAAATTGCTATTAACGACATATTTTAAAATCAGGGATTCTAAATTTAACTTAACTTATCTTTATAAAAGAATATGTAGATAAAAAAAAGTGTCGATATATGCCTTCATTTTTCTTAATAGTTAAAGTTAAAACTGAACTTTTTAAAATAAAGTATTTATCGTGTCATTTTCACCAACTAACAAAACATTTTTATAAGTTTAAAATGGTATTTTTTTAATATGATAACCAAGAAAGTTTTTTTTTTTGAATTATGTTTATGAACGGAAATAATGTGTTAATTACGTAAAGTTTGAAGGCTAATAACCAGAAAAAGTCTAACTTATTTTTACAAAGAGAAAGATGCAAAGTTATCATATCTTAGCTTGCGATCTCCGAGATCTGTGGACACAGTGACGTCATGAGGAGGGAAATCGTAGCTTCAGCTCTAAGAGCGGAGTGAACTAGCCCTTGTATTCTCTTTAGCCCTGAGTCAAAATACCATTTATTCGTATGATTCAACAGAAGAAACTAAGTATTTTATTTAATTTTCATATAATATGTTAACAACTTGTTAAAGCCCTTTTAAAAATATACTACACATCAATATCCTAGCAATTTTAAATGTATCTCAGAAGACAAGAGGACTCCTGAGTTAAGCACTAAAATAAGCTCGTGTTCCTTGTATTTTTTTAAAGAAAAAAATTGATATTTGATTTTCATATGGGTGAAAACTTGAAAATAATTCAAGCTGTTAGCGCGAGAGCAATCAAAATCAAGTCTATGGTTCATCTGATGATAGATTATTTTAATACAACCGGTAAATAGCCTATGAGGATAAATAACCTAATAATGCTATATAAATAACCTAACCTATGCTATATGAATAACCTAAAGCCGCGGTGGTTCAAAAGATAGAGCACTTGTTTTCCAATGAGGGATTCAGGTTCAAAACCTTGCGGTGGATCTTTGATTCAAATTTTGCTCTTGATTCCCACCGACCACAACGCTGACGTAAAATATCTTTAGTAGTAAACGGATCAAGGGTTAGAATCCCTTCGTCGTCGGGCTAACCGGGGCTGGTTTTCGTGGTTTTCCTCTCCATGTAATGACAAAATGGGTTAGTTCAATCAAAAGTTGAAGCCTTGCTTGCCCCAATGATTGATCCAGAATTTCACTTGTTCCTTGGGTCGGGTTCAAAATTACAGAGTTGAACATTGAAAGTCGTAAATTCAGAATTGGGTTGGCTGTTCAACGTCTGGTTATAAAATAAAAAATAATACATACAATAATGTAAAAATACATAACCTACTTATTTTGAATACAACTCAGAAGAATAGGGAGATCCTGATTGAATATCAATACTAGCTTGGTGGATTTTTGTAGAGAAATATTTGTGGAGGAAAAACGCTAAAATTGTTAATGGTCAGTTCAAAGCAATAAGACTAAGGGGCATGCCAAGATGATTATGAGAAAAATGTTTCAATCAATTATCATTCGCATTTAAACATGAATAGCATATTCCAGAAATGAGCACGATATCATTTTAGTTAGTCCTTACTTTTTATGCACTTCAAGCTGGTAGATTTTTCACTTTTAAAAATCTTATTTTACAATTTATTTAATAGATAAAGCGCTTATATCAAGAAAATTTTAATACTATACTAAGAAGTATTTTAGCTAGGAAAAGGAAAATTTCTATGCTATACTAAGTAGCAAGTAGCTTTTCTACTTTTAAAAAAAAACAGATTTTTCTATTCATTTTACTTTGTAGTGTGTATCAGGACAGTTTCAATACTATACAAAGAAATATTTTAGCTAAGAAAAGGAAAACTTCAGTGCTATATTAAAAAATATTTTAATATATAGTAAAAAAATAATTTAGCTAAAAAGAAGAAAGTTTCAATACTATATGAAAAAATAAATAACTCTTCTTTTTTAAAAAAAACTAGATATTTTTATTCATCAAATTAGAAAGTGGTGCGTATCAGGAATATTTCAATACTATGAAATTTTCCTGATACACACCACTTTCTAATTAGATATGTGAAAAGAAGAAAATTTCAATACTATCTGAAAAAATAAATAACTCTTCTTTTTTAAAAAAAACTAGATATTTTTATTCATCTAATTAGAATGTGGTGTGTATCAGGAAAATTTCAATACTATGCTAAGAAATATTTCACCACAAATGCTAAGATATTAACATCATACTTTTAAAGAAGACACATCTTTTAAGAGAATTAAGGATTATTCTTGCATATGGCAGAAGTATTAAAAAACTGCGCTTAGGTTATTTTTGAAAGGAATAAAATAAATTTTAACGAACAATTAATTATTTTCCTTTAAAAAATTAGGAATTTCATTTAATTTAATGAGGAAATATACTTCATTAATTCTACTGACATTTTGCTTATGCATTTTAATTAATCCTCTTAAAAATAATCTCAATAAATATTTATATTTGAACTTAAACAAAGCTTTTGTGTTTTTATTTTTGCTTCTTCTGAATTTGATATCGTAATCTTAAAGCCTCTAAAATTAAACGACTCCAGTAGAACAAAGAGTAAATTTAACATTGAAAGAGATGGGAAAAATTGACCATTTTTGTTTCATTGATCTCCAAAACTTGAAGGTTTTAAACTTCAAAGCTATTTAAACATGCATATACCAATGATAATATGAGTGCAGCCGATGTCCTTCCAGTTTTTGTAAAAAAATTTAGTTTAAATATTTTGCTCTTTTTTTTTATGAGGCGCACGCTTCTTTTTTGCATTTTCTTCCCCATCACATGCTGTGCATGCTGGTTCCCTTTCCATAAAAAAAAGCTCACTACATAAATAATTAGTGACTAGCTAGAAATCGTTTTAAAACTTCTAACTTGAATTCGAGATCTATCTCAGAAGTTCATACCCTCTTCCACAGTAAACTTTAACCACCATTTTAAATTTACTGAAGAGGTTTCAAAGAGGAGGAGGAATTTAAGCATTTCCAGCTAGAAAAGTGCAGTTGATACTTTTTTTTAGTGTTTTCATATAAACAATGCTATCTAGACAAAGAAGACATTGTTTTCGATGTTTGTTTAATATCAATTAAATATGGCCTAACTCAAATCTAAAAAGATAAATGTTTTGCAGAAAGTAAAATTCTTGAATTCCACTAACTTGACTCCACTCTTCATACAAATTTGGTATTGTTTCATGAGCATTTAAAGCTGAATTTGATAAAAACTGAACAGAGGTTGACGGAAAAATATTGAAATTTTGATACATGCACTGTTAGCAGTTTATTATTTTACTTTACGGTTTTGTAACCATTTACAACTAACACGACTTCAAAACCATAAAAATGAAATTTAACTAGACATTGGGCATAATGTTATGTTATACTTCTCGTTAGGTAATAATTACCATCTAGAAAATTATCCACTTCCCCATGATCTGGTCTAGATAAAGGGCACTGGGGCCGTGTACAAGAGGTCGTGGGTCCAATCCCCGCCGACCGAAAACTCCCCGTGTAGTAAATGGTGACTGATACACATTTAATATGCGAGGTCACAAAGTCCTCCATGTTCCTACAACAAATCAAACCTCTGAGGGTACTGAACACTAGTAGTCGTAAGCCCAAAAATTGAATCGGCTGTTCAACGGTGATTAAAAAAAATAACAATTCAGAGAGCCATGGTAGTTCAGGGTATAGAGCATTCGCTTTCTAATGAAGTGAACCGGGTTTAAATCTCAGCTATGGCAGGTCGATACGAATTCCGCACCCTGCTCGCACTGACCACAATGCCGTTGTAAATTGTCCTCAGTGGTAGACGCAGACGGATCATGAATTGGAGTTCCCTTGCTGTCAGGTTAATCGTGTGAGATTTTCCTTTTTATTTCCTCTGTGTAATGCAAATCTGTGTGAGTACCAGGAAAAAATCCTTCTCTAAGGCAAATTTATCCAAATGCTTGATCCAGGAGATTCCTTGTCTTCTAGATTGGATTCAAAATTACATGGCTACGGAGTTGAATATTGATAGTCGTAAGCCCAAAATTGGGTTGACTGTTCACCGACAGATATAAAATTAAATAAAATAATGGAGTTAGAGTCAGAAGATTCCTTAATAAAAGCTGCGGAGTTTTAAAAATACCTGGAATTGGAATTCTAACCAATCAGGGCTGGTTAGAAAACTGCGATGGCAATGGCATTCCAACTCCTGATCCGTCTACCACTGACGATATTTTACGTCAGTACTGTGGTCGTTGCAAACAGGGAGCAGAATACTTAGAAAATTGTCTGGCAATTTAACTTACTGAAAAATTGTATCCGAAGACAGATAATAATCAGGTAGAGTATCAATTCGACTATGAAGTAGAATTGCAATTTTAATTATTACGATGTTCAAAATCGCAAAATAATTTCTGAAAAGCAAGAGCAAGTATGGAAAATAATCGTAAAATGATTTTAAAAAAATATATAAATTTATCTTACAGTAATCAAACTGCATGGCAAAGCTATAATTTGAATTGACAGTTTTAATCCGTTTATGATTGGAGCGAAAAATAGAGAAAAACTATTTCATGAAAAATAGCTTTAAACCATCAAATGTACGAAGAAAGTCCATAGAGCGGGAATATTTTGCAGCACGCGGGTAACGATTAAAAACAAACAAAAAACAACGTATCTTTCTTTAAGCAGTATTTTCTGTTTTAAATATATGTTTTTTCTGTATAGTTTATAGTTATTTTTTACAGTATATACATTTACATAAAAATGGTGACTAAGATTTTTTTATACCTGAGTATTATAATACGCCTCATTTCATGACTGATGCAGATGTCACGTAGTTTTCGCGAATATATCATAAAGTGAAGATCTATTCCAAAACCTCTCTTGTTGCGTACCAAAGTTCTCGCGTTTGAATCTTATTGGAATATCAAAAATCTCACATTGCAGGTATATTGATTCAGGTTTTACAATTTAACGTTGAAGCAGAATGTCCATGTTTCAAAAATTGTATAATTAATCGTAAGAAATACCGTTTGTGTTGCATAATTTACAAGTTTCATTTTTTGAAAGTGAGATCAAGAACAATTATTTATATAATATAACAAAGAAGCTTACAATGTTATTATTTTTAATTTACGCTATATATTTATATACGTTATACGTGGGTACTTTTAAGTCTTAAAATATTACGTTATATACGTTATAGATGGATAAATTATGAATTAAACATTTTAATATAAAGAGTTTCTAATTCTTCAAACATACATCGATACAGATAACACTCGTGTAACATGAATTACGCATTCCAATGTTGGAGAGTGCTTCCCAGCTAAAAGCAAGTCTTTATATCTGATTCAACTTGTAAGCTTTCAATTGATTATTTTTTGCACTATTTCCATAAGACTCTAGATGCATTGTATTTTCACTATTTCAAAATTATTAATTACTAGGAGGCTTCGCCCCCTGCTCTCTGGCGCTCACCAACCCCCGGAACTGCTTTTACAGTTCATTTCGGATTGCTTCGCAATCCAATGCTCGCTTTGTTCGCTCATTGGATACGTTCTTAACGTCTAGTTTTTGTATACTTTTTTGAATACTGAAGTTCCGAAAACTTTTCACTGTAGAAAATTCTGAACCTGTACATTTCAATATTAATTTGAAATTGCAAACAGTTCACAAATTTTTCTTAATCACACTATTCTAAATTTCAGTTGTTGAGAAAAGTAACTGTTGTAAGTTTTGTTTTAAAGTCTTTCCTACCAGAGGGCTAAAGCCATGTGTTGTAAAACAATATGAAATAGTAGTCTGCCACTGAACGCCGGATGTAAAGCATCGGCTTTGATGAAGATAATTTTGTATTTTTAATTTTCTGAAGGTAGCCACCTTAATAATATGGAACTTGTAAAATAAATGTATAAATTTTTGATTGTTGATGAAGCCCATCATTTTGTGTTTTCATCATGTCAACAATTCAAATTTTTCTGAGGCAACTCTTAACCTCAAAATATTATTTTTTTCATGTACATATTTCTAAATGTCAGTATTCAACCACGAAACAACTTAAGTCCTCAAATTTAGCATCAAGTTGTAAAATGTAATGAAAGAGGGTCATAGCAATAATGAAAGTAGAAGTAAAGTTAGTACTGTAAAATTAAAACAATATTTTTAATCAATGAGCCAAGTTCTTCAAGAAGCAGTTGTAGAAGTAGGTTGCTTATTTAAAACTTTTTATAGAATTTCTTTAAGAACACAATTGTTAATTTGGGCATTTGGCGATACAACACTTTTAGAATTGAAGGATTTGTTACGTCAAGCGCTCAGGTATCATAATTTTGATCTAGTTGCTCTTCTGTGTCATTTTGATTTATGTAGCTAAGTTAACTTTCAAAAAATTCTATGGCTGGCAACAGCATTTTTATTTTTATTTCTTTTAGAATTCGTTATTTTTTTAGCGAAATGTTTTTTAACCTAACAGAATTCTTTGCCGACTGTTTTCTGTATGAATGAAGAAAACAAAGTAAATATTTAACTGTTGCGAAAAGAATCTTATTTAGTTGTACAAAGTACTTCAGCCAAAATTTGGGAGCCACGTAAGAGAATTATATATATTAGATCAGAAAAACATCATTAAAAGGCAGAATGCTTTGGTGTTTTCAAAACAAAACAAACGTTGCCACCGGCGGAAAAGAAATACAGCCAAAATTTGGGAGCCACGTAGGAGAATTATATATAATAGATATTTATTTTAATTATGTAATTTTGACTATACAATTTAGTTCAATAATAATTTTAAATTTTCAGTTAAAGTTTAATAATAACTTTTTTAAGCATTCGTAATAATAACGAGGTGCAATCTTTATCGCTGAAATCATCAAAATCTATAATCTAATTTTTTCTGATTACAGATCCACAGTTTTACGTATAGCCAAGCATCATGAATCATATTCCACAGCTTTAAAGAAATAGTCTACATCCATTGTATGTGATTTTGTGGTCAAAGTTAAAATGATATTCAACTACGTTAGCGTTTTTGACTTGCGGATTTTTGCAAAATCTCTCATTTTGACTTACATAAATTTCATATTCTTTTACAGACGCATACGCATTTCACCAGAACAAACGCATGCGCAGTAGAAGTACGCCTGCGAAATTACTTGAAATCTTACCTACGGAAGCGTACAGAAGCAAACGTAAATTTACAAAATCTCCCAAATGTTACGTTATATGCGTTATGCAGAGATAAACAATGAACGAGACATTTTAATACAAATACCTTTTAATTCGTTTAACAGATATTTTAAAAAACATAGCCTTTGTATTAATTTTTAATGTATCTCTTCATTTTAAATGCGATCCAATCCAATTTTAATTAATCAGAAAGAATTTTAAGAAAAGCCAATCTTAAAATGCAAAGATTTGTAGATTTTAATCAGCTAACTCAAATCGCTAAAGGGCAATTGATAAATATTTTGCGTGCTTTAGCTCTACATTTTAAATATCTAAAGTTCCACATTCTTCCTTCGACGCAAACTCCATTCAAATTAATTTTAAAAGCTTTTAAAGAAAAATATTATAAGTACCTATTTTCCCATGTTAAGATTTTAATATTACTTTTAATACTTTTTAAGATATTTTTTTCTACAAAACAATGAAAATTAAAATATCCTCAGATTTTCTTTAAGAATTCTGTTTCATTTTTGTAATTTTTTTCATTCAAAATTATCTAATCAGTATTCCCTACATACGTCGGTGTTCATGAATTATTTACTAATAATATTGTTCAAGAAGAGACATTTTGCTTTTATAATATTTTTATTGTTTAAATTGAATGCAGAAACATTTTGACGAAGAATACTTTCCTATTTTAATTTATTCCTTGGAAATAAAAGCTATACCTTTTTGATACCGATTTTTTTTTTGTCATGCAGCTACTTGAAATGAAAATATAATAAAATTCGGTTTATCATTTACTAACCAAATGTAACGAAACTCAATCATGAATATAAAATAACAGTTCATTTACAAAAGATTGTAAAACGTAATTCTAGTTATTTTATGAATAATGTAATTCCAGTTATTTTATGAAAAAAGTAATACTAGTTTGTTCAAGATTTTTCAAAAAAAAATTCTCGTGAAAGCTATTTTTTTTTCAGTTATAAATTTCAGGTTAGATATGACAATTATTTCATCTTATGAGACAACTTCAATACTTAACGGAGGAGTAAAATACAATACAATAGGAGAAAATACAATAATAGAAAATGCAATAGGATACAATAGGAGAAAAATAAATTCACTTTATTCTTATAAATTTCCGTAAAATTCAGAAAGTAAGCCGTCAACTTATACGACCAGCTACGTTATTTTAGAAAAAAAAACTAGTAACCTTAATTGTACCGAAATTGAACAAAACTGGTAGAGTTGACTTTTAATTTATACTTTATTAGAGTTGACATTTAATTTATACTTTATTAGAGTTGACTTTTAATTTATATATATATTTAATATATATTATTATTTGATTATACATTTTTATCAAAGAAAGGATTCTTTGAAAAAATCTTAGTACCCGTAATTATAACGAACTACGCCAAACTACTGCTGCTTATATCCTAACTGCCTCTTATCTCAATTTGAAGGTGTACAAGTATACACTTATCTATGGTAATCACTAATCACAGCAAAACACTGCTGACATAAAAGTAACTGGTTCAACCCAGCCGGTGCCAAAGATCATCTGTATCGCACTTCTATACATGGGTGACCCCGGGCTACGAACAAGCACTTCTCTCACTCCTCTATGAGAACACTAAACTATTTCTCTTTATTCCACGATTCGCCTTAATTTAACAAACCATTCCCTTGAAATTCGACGACCAATCCCCTGAGTCTCAAACGACGTTAAGACCTGGATGAAGATAACTTATATGAGCAAAATGTTAATTTACGGTGAATGGTCATACATTTTACTAGCAAAGATTTACAGGCATACCTGTATTGTTATGAACACGATAGCTAAACTAGCATAATTTTAGTGACAGTAACCGGCAAAAGTATTGCAGTCTCTGACCGTAATCTAGAGGGGAATTTTTTTTTAGTGCAGAACATAAATTATGTTTGATTAAATTATTTTTATAAGAAGCCTTAAGAGTACGCATAGAAAGGCTTTCAAGGCCCAGTTGAAGGCTTTTTAATGAAACTTCTAGAAATGTTTATGATTAACTTGCTACTTATTTTTAAAAATTAATTTGTTTGTCCAAATTTCCAGATCAAATATTATTCCAATTGTATTGAATCACCTCCTACGGATGATTTCAGCTTTTAATATTTAGATCTCTGAAGCACCTGTTCAAATAATCCCTAAGTAGCTCAGCAGGATTGCAATATTAAAACTGAATTAAATCTGGTTGTTTTGATCTCATGTATTTTGCATAATACAACTGCACAGTGATAATTTTGTTCAAAAATGATCATAATGGGGATGGTATGGAAAAGATAATTTTATCCTTTCTTATGACTAAGGTTTGATACATAAGCTAAATGAAAGCATTTTTGCTTACAATGAATATTAAATAGAATTACTATATTTTGTATACTTCTGATGGAAAATTTAAAAAGACGGAGTAGTAACAAAAATAAATGAGCAATAGTGTTTGCAAAGATTCGTTGATAACTGTAAAATTATTTTTAGGTAGAGACAAGTGCATTAAGTATTCAAAATATGAAAGAATGGCTTCAATCTGAGTCGACTTAAGGGCTAAACTACTCATTTGGGAAAAAAAGACACGACACATAAAATGTACTTATTTAAATATATTTTAAAACTGTAACGCCATATGGAGAAAAATAATAGCTAAACTAACTTTATTTTAATTGTATTTATAAGCTTTATTAAATTTAATTTTTTTACTATTTCGTAATTCTGCGAATACACGAAATTAAAAAATATACATATTCCTCTTTATTAAATCCTCTTTGTTTTAGCCGCATTTCGTATCGTATAGCTATATCATGCATCGTTATTACCAAATTTAGTATTGACGAAAATATCTCTTATTATCACTGCAGTTAATCAGTAGTACCAATTACAATTAATTAAACATCAGTGGCAATCGTATCAATAATACGATGGAAGAGGATAATAAATAACTTTTCTACATTAATTTTTCTTTTTAGTACATAACTTTTTTTCTTAATTACCATTGATTTTAAGTTATTTATCTTTACAGAAAAACCTCTCAAAAGTGTAACTATAAATAAAATAAACAAATGTATTCAGACAACTTTAGAACTTTTAATTCGGAGAAGTATTTTGACTTGAAATTACTTGACACGATAAGGCATAAATAATTAATGATTGAAGAAGGTGCAATATACTTTGTTTATGGTAAAATAGAGCTGTAAGCTATGAAGCATCACTGGTATTATGTTTTAACTATGTGATAAAAAGGGAATCCTCTGCAATTCATTTTATAACAATTAATAATGCAAAACCAATGAGAAAAATTCATTTTTCAAACGTCTTTCTCAAATGAACTAATGGAAGTTTTAGAACAATTTTTAAGATAGAGGTCTAAAATTGACATTGATAACAAATGGTGACCGATTCCTTACATATTTTGCTTTTCATCATTCAAAATAACATACTTTAAAAATACGTAAACATTTGTATACCTTGCAATTCAAAATACCTTACAATCAAAAAATCATAATTTAAATAAAAATAATATTAATATAAAGTAATTTACAAGAAAGTTGTAAATAATTATTACACATTATTTTTATATGGAATAATCGTTACATAAGTCAATTTAATAATTCTGTGAGACAAAAAAAAAAAACGATTCACGTATTATTTCGTGAACTGTGTCTAAATGTGAATAAAATTACAAACTTTCGGTCGCTCTCCGGCCCCTTCTCCTATTGAGACCATATTGCAGTTAGCCCCCATATTTTGAAAGTCAAGAATCCAAATCCTTTACCATAAAAAGGTATATTTGTTCAAAGAACGCAAAAATACGTTTCTAAGCCTGATTTCGTTACTCTCTTAAAATGAAAGAGTTATTTCCTCTACTCAAAAAAGAGTTAAATTTTTTTAACTCAACTTGAGTGAAATACATTCTTATTTGAGCCAAATTTTTGCTTTGAGTTTACTCAAACTTGAGTGGTATTTATTAAGCAATATTTGAGTGCTTTTAGCTCAAACTTGAGTGGTATTTATTAAGCAATATTTGAGTGCTTTTAGCTCAAACTTGAGTGATTTATTTATTATTTAATTGTGTGCGAGCTATAAACTGGAATTTCATTCGTTTTATTTTAAAAAGCAAATGATAATAAATCTAAATAAAATTTTTATGTTCTGTGATCTAAATAGATTATGTCTTAGTTTTTATTTTACATTTAATTTTTTTTTCTGGAGAATATGTCATTTAATATTTTGAATTAAGAAGAATTAAAACAATTTTAGTTCACAACGGTATTTCTGAAGAAGACGCTGTTTTACTTTTTAATAAGTAGATATACCTTGTTGCTTTTATTTTGGAAATAATTTTATTTTGAATGTGTTATATACACATTCCATTTAAATTAGCTGTTTTTCAGCGTTTTTTAACAAAATACTATTCATTTAAATTATCTGTCAAAAAAAATTATTAAAATTGAAAGTAATTTACAAGAAAGTTGTAAATAATTATTACACATTATTTTTATATGGAATAATCGTTACATAAGTCAATTTAATAATTCTGTGAGACAAAAAAAAAAAAAAACGATTCACGTATTATTTCGTGAACTGTGTCTAAATGTGAATAAAATTACAAACTTTCGGTCGCTCTCCGGCCCCTTCTCCTATTGAGACCATATTGCAGTTAGCCCCCATATTTTGAAAGTCAAGAATCCAAATCCTTTACCATAAAAAGGTATATTTGTTCAAAGAACGCAAAAATACGTTTCTAAGCCTGATTTCGTTACTCTCTTAAAATGAAAGAGTTATTTCCTCTACTCAAAAAAGAGTTAAATTTTTTTAACTCAACTTGAGTGAAATACATTCTTATTTGAGCCAAATTTTTGCTTTGAGTTTACTCAAACTTGAGTGGTATTTATTAAGCAATATTTGAGTGCTTTTAGCTCAAACTTGAGTGGTATTTATTAAGCAATATTTGAGTGCTTTTAGCTCAAACTTGAGTGATTTATTTATTATTTAATTGTGTGCGAGCTATAAACTGGAATTTCATTCGTTTTATTTTAAAAAGCAAATGATAATAAATCTAAATAAAATTTTTATGTTCTGTGATCTAAATAGATTATGTCTTAGTTTTTATTTTACATTTAATTTTTTTTTTCTGGAGAATATGTCATTTAATATTTTGAATTAAGAAGAATTAAAACAATTTTAGTTCACAACGGTATTTCTGAAGAAGACGCTGTATTACTTTTTAATAAGTAGATATACCTTGTTGCTTTTATTTTGGAAATAATTTTATTTTGAATGTGTTATATACACATTCCATTTAAATTAGCTGTTTTTCAGCGTTTTTTAACAAAATACTATTCATTTAAATTATCTGTCAAAAAAAATTATTAAAATTGAAAGTGTTAATTGTGGATGATTATGGAATATTAAAAAAAACTGATTCCATGCTGGAATCTTTGTCAAAGCATGTGGGAATATATTATATCTGATAAGAGTTTTAGAATTTTTTCAGATTTCATATTAAAGTTTTAACATTTTATTTTAATATAATAAATTTATATCCCTGTTTTAGTTTTTTGATGTATAATTTTGGTACAAAACAGTTCTGGATAATTAATTTCATATCATTCTATACTTCTTTTATAAAAGATATTTACGAAATTATTGTTAATACAGTCTATAATTGCTGTTATTTAAATTGCTTTCTATTAATAAAGTTGAGTGTCGTTAATTTATGAAAGTTCACCTTTCCAATATCCATTCATTTAAATCGGAATCTTCTGATGTTCAATGCATTTTATTATAAATATATCATTCAAAGAAAAAGTGTAAAATTTAAAAAAATTTAATTAAAAAAAATTATATTTAAAAAAATAATGCATTATTTTGAATTTTTCTGTTTTTATCCTGTTTTTAGCTTTTATTTAATTGGAATTCAGAATTAATACTATCTTCGTATTTCATAAAGTATTTATCACATTATACAAACTATTTTTCCTTTGTTGCTAGCATAAAAGTTCTTACCACTTTTCTTCAAGTTCAATTTTCGAGGCAAAATTGAAAATGCAGAATTAATATTTAATTAAAAGTACAATGCTAATTAAAGTATTTGAAAATGCAAATAAATTAATATTTTTCAATAGTCATAGATTAATAGTAAAAAATAGGAGCAGAATTAAAAATAATATTTATTATAAGATATAGTTTAATTTGAATTTATATACCTACGTCCCAGATGAAAATAAACTGTAGTTTTTCTACAGAAATGAAGTAATTGCGTAGTTTTTCTAGAGTTAACTGCAAATTTTCTGTAGTGCAATCTTAACTGTAAAAACACTGCAGTTACTTTGCAGCTAATGCGAAGTAATTTCTCAGTAATTTATTTCGGAAAAGCTTTTAGCTATTGTCTACAAAATTACTGTAGTTTAAAATTACTGGTCACTTTAAAATCATAAATTTAGAAAAAACTGAAACTTTAAATCCGTGGTCATTCTGCAGTAAATTTGAAGTAATTATGCAGTCATTGTTTCAGAAGCATACTTTCTGATGAATCTGCAGAAAAACTGCAGTTACATTGCATTGTTGTAAAATTGAAAGAGTTTGATGTCTTCAATCTTGTTTTCCTGGCTGGTATATTATATTTTTATAATGTTTTTTCTTTTCGATTATATATTAATTTCTTACAATAAAACAAGGTAAAAATTCTAAACGTATATATTGATAACGGAAATAACGTACACTATCTATATTCACAATACTTAAAATTCATAAAATACATACTTGATTTATTTGATGCAATTATTTATAATTCAGAAGCGATACAATTTAATTAGTTTAAAATATACCTAAAATTAGGTATTTAAATATTTCTGTATTTTAATAATTTTAATAAAAATGTCGTTTCTATTAATTTTTATTATTTATTTCTTTTTGACTTAAGAAAACTATGTTTGAGCAAAGTTTATGGTAAGAACAATATTAAAGTAAAGTCAAGTAGTTAATGTTAATTAGTTATGTCTTTTATTCGAACTCATACTAAGCTAGGATTATTGCAGAACAAAAATTATACTTATTTTTTTCCAATCGAAACAAGTATATAGTTTGGATTTTAAACAAATTATATTAAAAGAGTTTACAAAATTGAGTTTGAAAAAGGGTGTTTAATCCAGATTTTTTAGCTTCAAACGTCTTCTTCAAAAATTAATTAATTTCACTTAGTTTCAGAAATTTGTCTTAAAAAAATTTAGGCAATTTAAAACAATATACCTTTTTTATTGCTTGAAAATAAAGCTTTATAAATTAAACGAATAAATTTGTTCGAAAAAAAATAACTCATAGTATTTTCAATTGAACCTAAATGAGCATAATATTTATAAAACTGCTTACTTTAAAAATTCGTTTAGAGCTCCTTACTTTTAAAAATTAAACTTAAAAGAAAAATGACGAAACTTAAGGGAAAGAAAAAAAACTCAAATCTTCAGTGATTAGGAATTTTTCATAAAAAAAAACTCTTAAGTAATGATGCATTTAATTGTTGTTTTACCGTATACAATCAAAACAATTGGATAACCATAAAATGCTGCTATTCAAACTGTTAACTCTGAAAAAAAATTTTAACTGTGTTTTCACCTTATTTGATTTAACAAATGAAAACTTTATCCTCGCCAACAAGACCTAACTTATGAAAGTAATTAGTTCTTTGTAGCCGTCTTGACACAGAACTGTAGCCGAGAGGGTTAATCGGTCAATCTCACGACAGACGGGAAGCGAGTTCGAATCCCCAGGATACACAGAGTCGATATGCTCACAGCGAAAACTTTCACAAGTACGATACTATCTAATTCGATATTCAAGTTCAATTATCGTTAAGATAAAAAGAAAATTCCTATATAAGGCTTTCATTCAAAAGGAATTTTTTTAAACAATAACTATAGTATTTTCCATCGCTTTCGATAGATGGCACCACTAAATACAAACATTTTGTATATTAACAATAAAAATTTTGACTGCAATTTACAAACTGAAATACTGAAAATCGCTCAAATACGAGTTAAAATCACTCAAGTTTGAGTGAAAACTATCCACTCAGGTAATACTGAAAGTCACTTAAACTCGAGTGAAAATAACTCAAGTTTGAGGGAAATTTTTTTCACTCAAATTGAGCTATTTCCATATAACTCTATCACTTGAGTGATTTTAACTCAAGATGAGAAGGCCGGTTTTTTTTAGATGAAAGAGTTAAATAGCACTCAAGTTGAGTTATTTTCACTCGTTCTTTTTAAGAGAGTACTTAAAATATCGTTTGCACTAATTAATTTGCATATTTCATGTTAAGCCATACCGAACGATTAAAATAAAGTTTTAGTAAGTGAAATTCTGATAATTAAATCAAACGTTATTTATAGTGTTAATTTCTTTTGCGTGCTGTTCAAATGTAACCAGGTATTTCGAAATCCTAAATGGTCCTAAAGAATCATTAATTCCGAATATAAAAAAAGGCTAATTAAAGTTGAAGGTTAAAGGTAACTTTTCTTAAAGGCAAAAAAAACTGATAATTCAAACGAAATTGAAAATTTATTTTTAATACTCTTTAACTTTTTTAACTAAGTGTAAGCACAAAAATACGAAAATATATAATATAAAACAAAATTTCAGCATATCTATATTTTTAGGAAATTATTTTAACAGATTTTAAATTTATTCCGGTCGGCAACATAAGTCTACATGTTTTTTCCCCTTTGATAAATTATAATGCTAGTAAAAGAATGAAAAATAACTAACAGAATTGTCTCACATATTGCATTTAATATTTCGTAAAAATATGGAGTTTATATATCAAATTTATCATTCAAGCGAAGAATTTAACGGGAGCTTTATCACAACCTTCCAAATATTTTTAATTATAATTACTAGCAATTATTTGCCAGATGCTTCAATTTATTTATATTTTAATTTGTGAGCAATTGAAAACTTTAAAGGTCTAAAGAAAAAGGAAAACTTTAAATGTCTAAATAGAAAGGGAAACTTTAAAGGTCTAAAGAAAAAGGAAAACTTTAAAGGTCTGAAGAAAAAGGAAAACTTTAAATGTCTAAATAAAAAGGAAAACTTTAAAGGTCTAAAGAAAAAGGAAAACTTTAAATGTCTAAATAGAAAGGGAAACTTTAAAGGTCTAAATAGAAAGGAAAACTTTAAAGGTCTAAAGAAAAAGGAAAACTTTAAATGTCTAAATAAAAAGGAAAACTTTAAAGGTCTAAAGAAAAAGGAAAACTTTAAATGTCTAAAGAAGAAGGAAAACTTTAAATGTCTAAATAAAAAAGAAAATTTTAAAGGTCTAAAAAAAGGAAAACTTTAAAGGTCTAAAGAAAAAGGAAAACTTTAAATGTCTAAAGAAAAAGGAAAACTTTAAAGGTCTAAAGAAAAAGGAAAACTTTAAAGGTCTACAGAAAAAGGAAAACTTTAAAGGTCTAAAGAAAAAGGAAAAATCTAAAGGTCTAAAGAGATTAATGCAATAGCGTATGTCACTTTTTAAAATTTCAAAAACTGATTTTATTGCTTAATTATAAAAAGTTAAGTAGATATGTCTTATTTTTTAAGAAAATAACTAAACCAAACTAACTACACATAGGGTGTTCTGTAAAGGCCACTCTTTATAGACATTCTTGAAATCCTTGTAAAATGTGAAGAAAAAAAGTAGGCCCATTGGATGTCATAAATTTAAATGAATGAGAAATGAAAACGCTTTTGAAATCTGAAGAAAGTGAATGTACTAAATACCAAAACTGGTTTGATTGTTGGAAGAAGCATAGAAAAGTTGAAAGAAGATTATTATAAACACCTTCAAATTTTAACCGCTGATGAGCAGGATTTAATGTTATATACACCCGGTTTGCTAAATTATGATTTGTTGGGTTTAGATAGAATTTTTGCTTTTTTTCCCTCACCATCAATATAAATTTGCGACCTTTTCTTTCTTCTTGTCTTCATTTTTTCACAAGGATTCTAAAAATAAATATTAAAAGCTGATTATTCGGAGCATCCCATATATGCATTTGAAAATATCTACAAAAATTACAAAAAAGAAGTATCTTGGATGAGGATAAAATACAAATATTACAAAAAGTCTCAAGTAAGGGAAGATGTATTTTTGTTATGAAAAAGCAAGAACATAAACCCATTATTCCAAACGCTTCCATTGAAAAAAGTTCAAAACTAATTAGATATCAGGGCAAAGATAGAATAAAAATCACTTCCTTCTTAAATAACTTCGAATATTGTATCGATATTTGAAGAGAAAACTAAATTAAATATTGAAAATTTAAATTTACAGATAAATTTTAAATCTTCCTTTATTTTTTTCATATTCACGTTTCGCTACGCATTTAACCATTTAGATATAATCGTTCTTCAAAGTGCATAAAATTAAATAAGCATATAACGCCAAATGATTTATGACTAGTTCTAACAAGTCATTATTTTCACGTATATATAATATAAATTTGTTTAAAATTTAGCTTAAACAAAAAAAATTGATGAGAAAAATGATCTAATATATAATTTATCTCTATTAACGACGTAAGAAAAAATAGATTCCATTATGAAGAACATAAAATTTAGAAAACAGAGAATAATTACTTGAGTATAACATCACTTTTAATTATCCAATAAAAAATCTCCATTATTCACTTAAAATTATTTGCAGTTCTGTCAAATTAGAAGCAGAGATAATAAAAACCAATGCTTGTTAAAATACCTTTTTTCCTTAAAATTCATTTTACAGTTTAAAAACATGTCATAAATAATGTAATTTGTAATAGTGATTTTATAATTTTTGGCATAAGTAATTAATTCAAAATAACAAAATTTTCTCTGTTAAACATTAATGTAATTGTTTTCGTAGCTTCTTTTTTCTTATAATTTTTCGCCGCTTTAGACAAGTGCAAAAAAAACATACATACATATTATTTAAAGCTTATATTAATCGTATTTAATAAATAATTATTCTTGTTAAAATTAAAGAGGCCTATTGTTAAGCTGCATGCACGAGGAAATTAAAGCCTATAAAGCTTATAAAATACCGTAAATAAAAATTTCCGTTTTTTAAAACTAAGTCTGATAAAAATGTGATTATTAGAACATATAATTTACTATGAGCCTTATTGATATAGATTAAATTTAGGATTAATTCATTCCAAATAATTCATTATAATGTACGTAATTATTATGTTAAAGCGTAATGATAACAATATTTATTATGTGCTAAATAAATACCCGTTTTTCGCCCCCCGGGATGAATAAAAAAAGAAAAGAATGAATAAATCAGTACTGAGAAACAGAACGCAATCCTACTCAAAACTGAGAGGCAAATACCGACACAATTCAAGAACTGGATGGAAAAACCAGATGAATGACATCTTAGGGGAATTAATGAATTAGAGAAGATAAGATAAAAAGTTTGAGTCAATATGGGTATGTTTAATGTAACAGAACTGTTTTTGCTTTCACTTTTATCTTAACTTAACTAATCCATGTTAGTTTTAAGTATGCTTGCATGATTTTTATTGCAAATTAAGCAATGGTAAATTAAATAAAGCAAAGAATTATTAGTCCCACCTTTTAATAAATGAGCAATAAAATAATTCTGATGCATGTGTTATTTTTTCGCTGCTCAGAAAATGTCCCTTACCTGTCTCTTCCACTAAGTTTATCAATTAACGAAACAATTTTTTTTAATTTAATATTATATGTTGTAATCTTTAGTGGCCTTACGTTATTGAAGCAAGCAAAGCTCGTTGTTTATAATTCATACCATTGGAAATAAGATAAAATGTATTTTGCATCACTTGGCATTATGGTATTTCTCGCGGCCAATTCATGATAGTTAAAATTTACCTCTTCAATTGACTTTCTCAGATACATATCCTCCACCTATATTAGCATATTTGGTATTTATTACTTAATCCTTCAGCATTTGAGTTTATGCATATTTGTCAGTTTCAGCAAACTAAAGCCGAATTTTTTTTTTTAAATTATTTGAACTTCATAAAGATTTTGGAGCATGACCAGTTTTCTATCTGACCTCTATTTTACTGTTAAAAAAAATTTTGAATAGCGGTGGAAAAAGCTTTTAATTCTAATTCATTAAAATATTAATACACTATCTTAGCTACCACTGGAAAAAATATTATCTGAAACTACGGAAAAGCCGACGTAGAATTCTTATCAAAACTAATTCGTCAATTACCATAATACCAGTAGTACATATTACCGTCAATGACACATATGAATTAAGCGTCACCTGTGAATGGCGATTTTTTACGGTTTTCTCAAACGAATTCCCAATAATCTTTCCGTCATGAGCTTGGCTTTTCACCACGTAGATTTTTTTAATCAATGCACATTATCAATATAAATTGATCATTAGTGTCAATAATAATATGCGGATTTTTACGGTTACCCAAAACGCGAATAAGTATCTATTCTCCTTACTTTTGCTTTTTAATTCAGAAGTTACTTTTTTTATTTCAATATACATATATTATCGTAATAAATTAAGCATCATTGACGTAATTAAACCTCATTGCTGTCGATTTTTTATGTTTCTCCTAAACGAATTAGTACAACTTTCCCATTAATTTTGTTTTTGAATACCTAAATATTTTTTTCTACTTAGCATTGGTTTTAAATAAGCAATTTTTATAAACACGTTTAAAAGAATTCATGTAACTGAAATAAAAGAGCGTGGTATCAAACAAAGTGTAAATTTGGTGGCATAGACCACGCTTACTGCCACGTAATGTTCATTGAATTTATCTGACAGAGCGAATATAAAGTAATTAAATATTTAAATACTTGTAATAAACTATTTTTTGATCAAATAAAGCTGCAAGCTAGCAATTATCACTCATATTATCTTTAAAATATGTGAAAAATTGAATCGTTAAACTTAAAGCATTGGCTAATATTTAACCAATCAGAAAATTCCCTTTCGTTTTTCGTTCATCCCGCTGGAGCGGTTTGTCATAGAATGCTCGAATGTCGATTGTATGTTATTTATTGTAATATATACATAGTTTAAATTCTTAAAATAGATAGTTTATTTAAGGTGAGTCTAATAAAAATCCTTCTAATAATCCCAAATGAATATAATATAAATGAAACCAAAAAAAAGTATTAATTACTTTCGGGCTATTCGGGGCATGTTATTTATTGGTTGAAAATATCCCGTTTCTATACTCTTTATATATATGACATCTGTGTAGAATATTTATTTGAAATTTCTATTAATAGTAGTCCTGTTTCCCGGTGCATGATTTCATTATAATTTCATGCTTCTTTTCTTAATATTGAAAAAATACAAAATTTTGCACTCAACACTGCAACACTATTGCAAATACGTAAACACATACACAGGAGAAAAAAAATTCCCTTTTGATGACTTAGCAAACCTTTTGAGCTGTATTTCTTTAAATTTGAGAATCATTTCGTCACGAACTCACGGAATTTGTGGCAAAATGCGAACTATCAAATATATGACAAAATCTTTCCTCAAATCGAAACCTCATCGCAGTGGTCCAGTCTATCAAAAATAAAGTGACAAGCAAGCCCAAAAACAATTTAACATTACTTATACAGAGTCTTAAAACATTTTACTAATATTCAGTATAGTCAATGATAAATTTATTTTCAAACGTTTGCAATGAAATTACGGTTTGTTTGAAAGATTTAAAGAAAAGGTCAAATGTCGCGAATGTATAGCCTACAAAATGATAAAATTTGGTGTGTTACAGCCTTTCCAATGAATTTCATACCCATGTGTTACTCATGAGTCCTATACTCATTTAGTATTTTAAAAAAATAATAATAATTAAATTATTATAAATAACGAATAAATGGTTTTTATGCCATACTCTAAAGTATCAAGAAAAAATTATTAAATTTTACCACATTCACTAAATTATATCACATGTTATAAAACCATATTTTATTCCTTATTTCATCAAAATCATTAAAAAAGTACTTAGTTAAAAATTACTGAGCTTTATGGCGTTCTCGTGGATCCCAAAACACTGTAAATTTTACCATATTCTGGTAATTTTGACCATAATTTTTTTAGAGTTTGTATCATATAATAAACTGCAAACAACAATGATTGAAAGTAAGTCTTTCTTTCTTTCATTTACGTTATACTAGAGCTGAACAATGGGCTATTGGCGACGGTCTGTAAAAAAATCCCTGAGCATGATACAACATACATAGATACGTCGCATACCATTTCATAGAGGGGACACATTCACAAACCTTCCATCGGCAGATCGTAGTTTTGACCAGAATCAGAGCACAACCAATCTCCAATCCAGTACCCTCAGAGATCTTGATTCGATATGGAAACTTGGAGAACTTTGCGATTCTGACAGATTTAGCGTGCACCAGTCATCATTTTGCACACGGTGGTCTTCGACCTGCTGGTTTCGAACACCCGCGTTCACGACCTCTCGGACATGGTCCCAACGCGTATCAACCAGGCTATCTCAGGCGGAAGTGAAATCTACAGTGCAAAAACATTTTGTAGTTGCCAGCATATAAGGTGTTGAGGTAAACTTAAATTGAATACAGTGCATGTTGTCACTTTTTCATTAACTTTTTACAGTTATGGTTTTATTTATTTATTCATTTTTTTACTTATTTGTTTACTGACAGCATACATTTTATTGTGCATTTGAACTAATTTATGGCTTCATTGCAAAAACATTTTGTTTAAAAAACAAATAGATTACTAGCATTATATTTTCTTTAATTCCTTCAAACATTTGTTATTTTGTCAATTTCATTTAATATTTTGCGTGATAACTACAGTTCTGTGCCTGAAAATGTATTTAGTTTAAATGGTGGCAATTAGGCACCAAATTTTTTGACAGTGTAAATTTCTCAAATCGTTGTTTGCAGCCTGTAATATAATTCGAATTTAATAATTTAAATATAATTCAAATACTGAGAGAAAAGAAGCATGGTCAAAAATACCCTAATATAGTAACATTTACAGCGTAACTCTATGGGAGCACCAAAAAGGTAAGTAATTTTTACCATGTCACCTTGGTAATAATTTCAGTTAAAATTTGGTAAATGTGGTTATATTTAATAATTTTATTATGATACCTTTCAGCATGGTACAAAAACTATTTATTCTGTTAAATTTACTTTTCAGTTATGTATCTTTTGACAAATGTGTGGTAATAAGAACTATAATTTTGAAAACAAGAATTTCCGGTAAACCGTTACCATATCGAACAGAAAGATTACCATATGAATGGTTTAAATACTGCATTGTTCTTATTAACCAGAATTGTGTTTTTTTTAAATGTCAATGTTTAATGTTTTTCTTAAAACTTAACCAAATTTCTGTATATATATATATATATATATATATATATATATATATATATATATATATATATATATATAAAGAGAGAGAGAGAGATTATAAATTTGATAAAATTTTGACCTGATGAAATTATAAAATAATTGTTTTTCGCTTATCAAAAGGTAAAATATTTAAAAAAAAAAAAGCATTTTAGTGATAATGAATGGTGTTATATAAAAAACATGTGCTTAAGACTGATGTGCTAATTTCGTACTACTTTTAACTGTAAAGACATTTAGATTATTACGATCAAGATCAAGATGCATATAAATGCTGTCTATTCTTTAGTAAATTTTATATGAAAACTTAATGTAATTTTGAGCTAATAACTAAATTGTAAATTGAATAATAAATACAACATATTTATCATAATATGTTAACAACTCTATAATAATATTTTAATATTAAAGTAAAATCTTACTAATTTATATAACATTGTTGTTACAATGTTCTAATTTAATGACCTTCAAAGTAATGTTTTAGGTAATAAATTTGAATATATCTCATCAATAAATTCCAATTAGCTTTCTAATTCTAAAAAATAGCGAACTTTTTATTAAAATTCTATTTTGTTATAAAAAAGAAAAATTCAAAGGCTAATCAAATTGAGTCAATGTTTTCAATGAGTAGTCTTTACATTTTTTGATTAAAATCAAGGCGAATACGAAATTTTTATCTAATTTGCATTAGAGTAATTCAAAATTAATCAACTTTGTTCGTCATTGCCCAATTTTATTACGAATTCGCTTTTTTTTTTTTAGTTTCACTTACTGCCCAAAATTAAAATAGAAAAATAATTACAAGCATTTCTTTTTTCATATTGAATCACAATTACTAATTTAATTAATTCTACGACAGCATTTTCTCAAACTCGCACTATTTAAATTATTTATAACTGATTTTAACTGAAAATGGGTAATTGAATTTTATTCGAATTTTAAAGCAATTATTTTAAAAGAATTGAGTACAAGCACATTGACAATTGATGTGATTTCAAGTATATTACGTATATTTCTAATCCTTAAAAAGCAGAAAAAAGCCTTATTAAAATTATTCTTGTGAAGTATTTTTTTTCCGAAGAAAAGATTATCATTGAAAAGTTGGTTCATTTTTCAACACAATTAATTGAATATTTAAAATTTTGGTATTTAAAAAAATCTATATGTATTTTTTACAAAAAAATTATAAATACGAAAAGGTTTTGATAGTAAAGAAACAAGAAGTTTATTTTTATCTTCTTCTTCTTCGTCGTCTTCTTCAGCACGACAGCCCCTTACAGGCCTTGGCTGCCTCAACCACGCGTAGCCTCCAACGCCTCCTATTCATGGCGACTTTTTTCCAGTTGTTAATCTTTATTACTTTGAGATCCTTAGTAGCGTCATCGAGCCATCTAGTTGGAGATCTTCCTCTGGCCCGAGATCCAGAAGGATTTTTAAAGGTGGCTATTCGTACTGCATTAATTTCTGGACCTCTCCAGATATGGCCAAGCCATCTTAATCTATTTCTTCGGATGATCTGCACTATCTGTGGCTGTCCATAGAGTCTATATAATTCAAAGTTGTATCTGATTCGCCCACACCATCTTTCCTGTACTGGGCCAAAAATATTTCTAAGGATTTTCCTTTCAAAAGCACCAAGAATACTGCATTTAAATATATAAATTTTGATTTTGGTTTTTTGACTGATTAGGCTTGATCTTAATTGCTTTCTTAGTCCAAAGAAACACTTTTTTGCCATAATAATCGTTTGTCTACTTCTGTTTTTTTGCTGTTTTGGTCATTGATCATTGCTCCAAGGTATTTGAATTCATTAACCTTTTCAAAGGTGTAACCATTTATGAATAAAGGATCATGATTTACAGTTGTGGCTGGAGATTCCATAAATTTAGTTTTATCTTCTTTGATAGTAAGGCCCATTTTTGTGGCAGAAGTTTCAAGAATCAGAAAGTTTATTTTTATACTTCAAGGAAATCTCTGAATTTTAATAGAAATACATAAGGAGGTTTCATTAAAGGTGAAATCTAGATAGACGTTAAAAGCTATTTCATTCTTTCAAGCTCAGTTATAATTAGTCTTAGTGGAAAGTGGCAAAAGTTTATATTAACAATAATATGATGACGTTTTGACGAAAATATATTCATACCAGGGGACTAAGCCCATGTTCGCTGCTTCTCATCAACCCGATGATTGCTCCGTAATTATTGTTGGTTCTTGGTATAAAACAGTTTTTTTTCTTCGAATGTTTAAATTATTCATTTAAAATATATGTATTAAAAAGAATTATATTTTCTTACGCTTGTGGAAAAAATGTATCCCTTATGATTCTATTAAGATCTATTAGTGAACATAAATAATTATTCTAAATAAACATTCTTTAATATAACTTTTAAAATTAAGTGCGTTGTTATAAGAAATTGGTTATAATAAATTTAAGTGTATTGTTATAATAAATTTAAGTTATTATAATAATAAATTTAAGTTATTGTTATAATAAATTTAAGTTATTGTTATAATAAAATTCTTCATAATGAAAGTGTAGGGGAGAGTGGGGTCAATTGTAACATTTTTTACTTAACTATTTTTAACTAACAAAAAATCCAATATATTATTAGTATTTATTGACAGACGTCTAAAGTAGACTATCCTCTACTAGAAGAAAAATAAATACCTGATTTTAAATATTATTATATTAGTTATTAACAATTTTTGACAGTCGTGCAGTTGTTACAATTGTCCCCACTTACGGGGTCAATTGTAACAGTTCATAAATTCAACTGAAACATAGCTAATTATACATATTATCATAGTTGTGATATATTTTTTTATTGATCAAAATAGTAGTGATATTTTAGGAGTAAAAATAATAATGAACAGAGACCTAAAGGGTTAAACTTTTAACTTTAAGGGGTTAAAAATTTTAATTTATGCTGCGAAAGGTGACAAATAAAATAATGCCCATGCAACATAATATAAATGCTATAGGAAACTATTGGTGGTTCTTAAAGAGTTAAGTAATGGTTTGTAAACATAGGATTATTTATTTTCAACTGTTACAATCGTCCCTTTACTTATTGTTACAATTGTCCCCAAGACGCCATTTCAGCTTCATTTGTTAAAAACAATGCTAATTAATTAGCAAAGCTAATCTTTTTTTTATTGAAATGTTAATTAAGGTGTCCACTTACATATTCGGTTACTAATTTTTATTTGTTTAAACAAAATTACTTTGTTACAATATAATATTCCAATACCAAAAAAAGTACTTGCGTGGCGTGAGAATATCTTTTGCGATGTAACTCTTTCAAAAGTACATAAAAATGGTTGCCATCAGGGGTGTACATGTAGATTTGTTAAATGCACCTTGTGCGCCACCTAGGAACCAAATCTAGAACCCGACACTCGAAATTTTTGCTCTGTTACAATCGTACCCTGTTACAATTGACCCCACTCTCCCCTACTGTTATTATAAATTATAAACTAAATTTATTATTTTTGTCTACCAAATTAATGGATATATGAAATGCAATTTTTGCATTAATCACGTTTTATATGAGTCTAATAAAGTTCTGAATCATATAAGGAATATCAGTATATTAATGTAATTTGCGTAAAAAAATTATAATTGCAAAATGATTAATAAGATTAGACACCTATTCAAATAAGTTTAGGTGTAGTAGATTAGAATTAAATTATAATAAGAAAGCTATTCTCTTGATTTTAAACTCGCAATTTAAAGAACAATCAAATTAAAAAAAACGTTATAATAGAAGTGCGGGTAAATACCTTTAAATTAGGGATTTAAAAATATTTATACGTAAACGAAACCTTTCATGATTTTCATTAATTTTTATGCTGACTATATGTCTGACTACATGGTATATATAAAACTATATGGTAATGAATGTGGGAAAACTGGATTCTACCATGTAATTTTCCGAATAGACAAATACACCGACAACAATAGAAAACTATGCTAGACCATTATGTTTTCATGTTATATAGAGGAATTTTACTTTTGCTTTATAAAAATTTAGATGTAATAACTCTCCTAAATTGGTGTTAAGCAGCATAAAGAACTCTGTGTATAATCATTTTGCTTTAAGTTAACACCAAATCTGGCGTTCATATGTACTTCCTATGAACTTGCTGTTCATAAGTACATCTTACATCGTAACGCTAATAATCAAATCGCTCATGCGAATTCATAAATTTTTCGCTTTCAAAAACATCAATACTGACAAACTTTGGATATCATGACTACTAAATTGTTTACAATTGCGTATGAAATAGCGTGAAGAAGTTATTGCCATAGATCTACATAAGGAGTGCATGTTTTGAAATAACGAAAATAACTTTTTTTTATTTTTAATTCTTTGTTAATTGTATAAAATAATTTTATAATATTTAATTTTTATCTATTTCTGTTTAATTCCTTTTGTATTTTCCTTACTGTGTTTATGTTTGTTTTACTTACTATTTTCTTTTCTGACTTTGTGTGTATTGTTACCAAATTAACTGTTTTTACATTTAATAGTATCGTGAAAATAACTTTACAAATTGTAATGTGTGTGTTACTATTATTTTGCACTTAAGTGTTACTAAAAAACCAAAATATCGTGAAAAACATTTGTGGCGTAACTACCACTACAATTATTAAATTCCAATTCACTAGTATAATGTTAACTCGCTTTTATCTCGGAGTACATTTGAGGATGAAGGTTGACATGGTCAGCAATTCTCTACATACATATTTATATTGTTTCATGACAAATGGAACTGTCCTTGAAATTTGATTATACAAAGTACGATCTGCGATGCGTCATAACACCACATTTGATGTAAAGTGGGAGCACCAAAAGGCACGATTATTTCTACCGAAGCGGTTTGGTAATGATTTCGATTAATTTAATTATTAAATATAGTTTTGTAACATCTGATGAAATTTAATAAAGGTTTGGTAAGTTGGTAATTTTATCAGGATTTCTTAGAGCTTTGTATAAAAACCATTTATTTGGTTAAATTTACCTTTCAGTTTTACATTTTTTACTATCTGCGAGGTACTAAAAACAATAATTTTGAAAACCATAATTTACGGTAAAATCATTACAATATGAAGGGGATAATTACCAAATGACTAGTTTATGAGTCCCATATATTTTTTTATTACCAGAAGTATGGGTTTTGTTACCGGAATTGCATTATCAAACAGTTCGGTAATTTCACTCGAATTTTTTTCTCCGTGTGGGTCCATAAAAAATCTGATTACAATAAAAAATCGTGGGTCTATAAAAAATCTGACCATATTCTCAAAAACTAGCACCTTCTGTTAATTACCTTTTTAGGTCTCTAGAAGTTTTAAATATCTTTAACCAAAAACTTTTACTTCAAAGTAAGACACCAGTATTTTTAGCAGATTAGTTTTTCGCCAACAAATATCAGACGTTTTGAAAGCTGGAAATTGTGCAACTCACAGAAAGATGGTAAAATATATTAAACAAAAATGACGAAATATATAAGTCAATAAAATATCGTTTTCTATTTTTACTAACTTCATAAATCGTTTTCTAATTATACTAAAAGAATAAAATTATTTTCTGAATTAAGCATTGTTTTCTTTAATTGGTTTTGTATCCTTTATTATTAGAATTCCTTATCGAAAAAAATTCATTTTTATTATTTTTATTTTTCAATTTAATAACACTGATTATATTAAAAATAAAACTTATATTTTTTGTTCCCTTTTGAAATAAACATTTCAATTAATCAGTAACGCTATGATCTTTTCACCACTGTACTTCATAAAAAAAAGTTGTTACATTTAATATAAAATAGAGAGTGATTTATCTCTTTCGAAAATTTCTATACGAGTATTTTGTTTTTCAAAATTTTGTTTCTTCTTCACTTGTTTTGAACCTTTCCTTTTTATGTTTGTTTGGTAGATATCACCGTCAAATGTCGAAACTTTTACGACAGGTTTGCGAACTTTTATTTAGTTATCCATTTCTTCAAGTTTTTGAAAATAGTTTTTCTTCTCTCTTTTCTTTTTCCGTGACTGTGAAAACTAAGAGACTTAAATTGCATTATGTCAATTGAAGAGCATTATTGTAATTAATGACACATTCAGTAAATTTCTTTTGTGGAAAATATAGTTACTCACATTATGGGAGACTACTTGTCTGCCATCGATTTTTAGTTAAAAATAGCTTCACAATAGACTTGATTAAATTTCGTTATAGGTGAGATTTGTATGAAAACAAAATAGTTTCTTGAAACATGTCCAGTTACTTGAGCTGTTTCGAAAATCAAGTTTTTATTTGTTTTAACATTTGATTTATTTTTCTTTATACATTTTCAATTTTTCAGATAAAAATATAAACTTTTGATTTGGGTAAAAGCCAAACATAACAAACTGATAAAATTCTTATTGATATGTAATGATATTATTTTGTAATTTATGGGGTACAGGGAGAAAAAAAATTTCTGGTAAAATATAGTACTGTTTAACAATGTCATTTCTAGTAATAAGAGCCATACTTTAAGTTAATACAAGCAAAATATACGGTACTTTAACCATTCATTCGATAATTTTTGCATTCATATAATAACGGTTTACAGGAAATTCCGGTTTTTAAAATAATATCCTTATTACCAGAAATTTAATAATAAATACAAAACTGGATAGTAAATTTAATCGAATAAATGGTTTTTATACCATTTTCTAAGTTATCGCGATAAAATTACCAAATTATGCTGCATTCACCTAAATTTATCACACATTACAAACCATATTTTATTGCTAATTTTACCAAATTCATTTCCAAAGTATTTTTGCAAAAATAACCGAGCCTTTTGGTGTAAAGCCAGAAACACGGTAACTTTACCATATTGTGGTTATTTTGTTCACGCTCTCTTTCTCATTGTATGACCTATGAATAAATTATGTTGAATTTTACTCCTTAGTTTAAGATATCAGTCAATTTTTTAAAAACAAATATTGATTTCAATCTTCGTGTTTGTTCATTCGAAAAACTTTTTTTAAAAATTATTTAATTTCAGATTTCAAAAAACAATTTTACTATTTAATTTAAAAATTAGAATTTTAAAAAATTACTCTTTTTTATGACATTTTATCAGATTTAATATTTATCAAGTAAACTAAAACTTTTTTTTTTGCATTTATGGAAATTCTAAACATAAAATTAAATAGCCTTTATATAAAATTTTCTTTGCATATTTTAGTAATTCTAGTCAATTTTCTAAATTAGCTCTCCCTGGTTTGTCAATTAAAATTTGAATATACAGAAAAATTAATTTGCTATTAAAATAAGACGAAGCATTAAAAGGTTCAACTAAAATTGTTTATTCATGAGAAGTAACAGGAAAACGTCAGTTATAATTCTATACATTAAAAATTAATTATCTAAAAATAGTCTCAGTAAGGTAATAAGAATATTTCCTAGAAATCCATACATTTTCATGACGTTAACGTTTTGTTAAAAATAACGTTAAAATATAGTTTCATAACATGAGAGAAAATTTGGTAAGTTCATCATGATACGTTAGAGCATATAATAAAACCATTTACTCGGTTAAGTTAAATTGTCCCTGTTTTTTTTTTTTTTTTGTTACTAGATTTGCGGAAATAAGAACTAAAATTTTGAAACCCAGAATTTCCTTTAAGCCATTACTACATGTAACGAAAAGTTACCAAATGAATAGCTTAAATTAATTTCGGTTTTTAAAACTATAATTATGTTTTTATTTACCAATAATGCCATTACTTTACAGATAATCATTTTAACCACATTTTTTTTCGTTTGGTACAAAATAGTTTCATTATTTCCTATAGTAGTTAATTAGTAGCTTTAAAGCTTAAACATACAAGCCAACTTGCTTGATAATTGTAAATCAACAATGATATATAGCATTATAGGATATATAGTATGATAGGTAGCATATATAGGATGATAGTATTGTAAAAATATAAGGGAACAGAATAGGATTCAGAACAAAATATACATTCTGCATAAAGCGTGTCATTTTACATTTAAAAATGCTGTTATTGTCACCGATATGTGCAGAACTTTTTTTTTACATCTGGTCATTAAATAAAGTATTTTGATGGTGAAACATGTTCTACAAACAGATTGCTACAATTGTTTTATTTTCTAAAACAAATGTTCTTAAGTTCAGTAGAAAGTCGCTTCCCCTCAGACAGAATTTTCATTTTAAAATTATGGTAAAATAACCATCAGCATTTTTTCATCCAACTAACCGTAAATCTTACGGTACAGAACATTTTTTTAATTTCACAGCTTTGAAACCGTTAACAACTAGTATGGTTAAAAAACAGCGAAAGCAAAACTGTACAGGTTTTTAACCGTTTACAATTAGCATGGTTTCAGGACCGCAAAAAAGAATTTTACTGGACATTGTATAGTATTAAAACAGCGCAAGGTCACAAATTGGGTAACTTTTCATTGCTTGAAGGGAATGAAGGAAATATTGTGGTGTCAATGCTAAATACCGAACTTTAAGGAACATCCAATTAACCGTAAATCTTACGGTACAGAACATTTTTTTAATTTCACAGCTTTGAAACCGTTAACAACTAGTATGGTTAAAAAACAGCGAAAGCAAAACTGTACAGGTTTTTAACCGTTTACAATTAGCATGGTTTCAGGACCGCAAAAAAGAATTTTACTGGACATTGTATAGTATTAAAACAGCGCAAGGTCACAAATTGGGTAACTTTTCATTGCTTGAAGGGAATGAAGGAAATATTGTGGTGTCAATGCTAAATACCGAACTTTAAGGAACTAAATGGTTTCATTATATGGGTCTAGTTGGTGCTATAAAATTCCGATTGCTTAACCGTATTAGGCTAAAGCAATTTAAGAATGATTCTTTTCATAGTTAACAGTTTGATCATCTTTTATGAATATTTGACTGTTTTGTTCCAATATGGTTAAAAACAATTAAATAAATTGTTATTTAGCCATTTTTTTCAGAAATTTATAACAGTGGCCATATATCTAATCCCCATATCTGTTCTCATATTCCCCATTTATAAAATGATTTTAAATCTTTTTGACTGTAGTGATAAGTGACAGTAGTCTTACTCCTAATAAGGAGATTTTCCTTCTTTACACTAAGTTGAAGTCATCGTCATTATTAATAAATATTTTTCTGCAATAGGAGAGTTAAAAATGAGTACGCATAACAAGGGATCACATGAAAGTTATGACAAACTTTTAGGAAAAATAGGATACAGCATCAGGATTAAAACTACATAGAGACCCATGCTCGGAAATGGCGTCATACGCACTAAGGGGCGCTTCTCTATTATGAACTGTTTCTACTTGCGCTTCTGAACAGGTAATAATAGCGGAATCATTCCAACGACATTTCCGGGTATGGATTCCTTGGCAATTTTGGTCCTTATGATCTGCCCTAACTCCCTAGAAGTTTGTTGCAATATTAACACAACTCCCTGTTATGTATAACTTTTTATACTTGTACATTTCGACAAAATGTCATTTTTAAAAAAATATCTATAGCTTTAGGACCAAAACAAATTTAAGATTTGAAATCCCCACAGCCGAAGCAGCAAGATAAATTTTTTGTATAAATATACAGCAAAAAAAAATTTCCCCAATATTATTTTGCAATTTGGTACTTTTAACTACAAATTGTTCTATCACTATTGTTCTATCACTATTGTTCTATCACTACAAACTGTTCTATCACTCCAAATTATTATTTTCAATGATGTAAATCCGTTTTTTAATCTTGATCTAAATAAAATGCATGCATACTTGCTAGAGGGTAATTTGATGTATCATTAATTTGTCAATTAAATAGTGGTTAAGAATTTAAAACAAAAATTTAGTTTTAACTTTAGTTAAATAAATATTAAAATGTCATATAAAGAACAAATTTTTCTATTCTATAAGCAAACAATGAAGGTGAAATCTCCATAAGTATGAAAGTAAAGCACATGAGACCAAACATTTGCTTCCCATTACTTTTGTACGTGTGCTATTTTTAGATTTTTCTAAGGATATTTCTTTTCAATGTATCTGACATTTTCCACTTTTATTTCAAAATATAAAATAAAGGATCCGAAATGGAAAAATACTCCATCGAGAGATGATTCGATACAATGATAAATAGAATTTATTACGACATTAAAGTAATAACCTGTCGCTGGCACTTTATTTTGAGTATGAAGAAACTCATTCCATTTGAAAAGTATCAATTTTAACCGGTTAAATTGCGATAGTTGTATTTTTAACTTCTGGAGATGGTGTAATGTTTTCAACTTCATTTTATCCTTAGTTTCAAATATTTCAGCTGCATAGACTAACCATTAACTGATTAAAGCATCGATACAAGTTGAATTTAAGATGTTTTTATCCGGAGAAATTTTGCTTTATGAGGGTTATAATATAAAATATATTTTTAAAGACTAAACGCATTAGAATGTACTTAAGTTTCTTTAATATCATGTTTCGTTGACAAAATATGTTTCCATGCTGTGTTCTCTGTCACGATTTAGTTTAAAGAGGATTTTCTAAACTATAAAAACCTAAATGTATCTGCCAAAATCAGCTTACATTTTGTTTTAGTTTCATACCTGCTCACTTTTGTACCTAAGATTAATTTTCTCAAGGGATGTTAACCCTAAGGGAAATTTGAAAATACTGGAACTTCAGTGGAAAGTAGCAGACATTTCTATTTCATATGACAATTTAAGAAAATTATGCGCGTAATTTACACGTGATGTTGTTAAATTCGCTCTCAAGGCGAGGGACAATTTTTTTCGGGACCTGGGACTGCTTAGGGGCCCCGACGAAAAATTCCTTTCAAAAGATAGACCGCCTATTAGTTGGTTTCTTTAAAAGAAAATTATAAAGAATTTCTCTATATCTATATAAAAACTGAAGTTTCGTATAAAGGGTCTTCAAAAATTCTACAAAATATGAAAATAAGGCTTTCTGTGCTTTAAGGAAAGGGCCCCCAGTAGATTTTGTCCTGGGACCTGTAAAGCCTTTGTTCAGCCTTGGATGAAGACATCTTCTTTCTCTCTGCAGCTTTCGTGAATACATAGGAAAAGGAAGGGGACCGAGAACAGAAGTTATCGAAATGAAACAAAGCAGGGTTACTATTGGCCTAAGTCCTTGTTGTTTGGTAGGGTATAAATCGTTAGTAAATGGTTAATAGGCTAGACAAAGTTTATTTTTATAACTGCAATGACCAATAAATATAGCTAGTTTAAATACTTAAAAATATTAGAAAGTTAAGGTAGAAGAACAAATATATCAACTTAGATACCGTGAATTAATCATAAAACAGCACAACAGTATGGTAGATCCTTCGTCTTGAATAGTGAAGTGTAATTCAAAGTTTTTGTGATAGAAAACAAAGCTAATCTTGACACAATCATGGTGCCTAGTCTCCCTGATCTCCCTTATTTGCCATACCCCATCTATGTATGACAACATGTCCAAACAAGTATGAAATGTATGCAAACCAATAAATAAACAATTAAAAAACGTCGGATCAAAGATCTAAAAGTATCTATGCTAAATATTTCTAAAAGACTTATTCATTGATGCCAATTTCGGCCCCTTTTAACTCATCCCCAGTTAGAAAGGAGAGTAAAACCTAAAAATCTTAAAATAATAACCCCTTTTTCATTACAGGTTTGGATTCTCCGGAAAAAGCTACCAAATATGACTTACGAGTTTTTACATTTTCAATCCCAGATGACATTGCAATCGCAAAAAGGAAAAATAAGTTGTTATAAAATGAAAATACCTCGAGGTATACTCGTTATATGGTAAAAATAATGAATATCATTATTTCGGGTTGATAATGAACATCATTTCGTAGATTTTTAAACCTGAAATTCTTAATTAAAAAAGGATTTTTGATAAAGATTCTAAACATACTTTATCAGGTAGTCTTTACGGAACGCTCTGTTCTAATTTTCTCTTTATGCCATTAAATACGCCCAGTTACATGAATTTCGTTGTATTATTTAGAAAATAAATAAATAATAATAAATAGAACTCACAATGCGATATTTTCAACTATCTATCGAGAATCCCATACACATTACAATAGGAGGAAGTAATTTGCATATACCGAAGCGCAACGATGAAAGCAATCGAAGAAATTTGCAGTGCCATTGATCAAAAAATTCTAACCGTAACTGTTTCCTTATAATAATTTTTTTTGAAAACAGTTTTCCAATTTAGATCAGACTGTATTCTAAAACCTTATTGAGATCTTCTAAGAAATTATTGATACATTTATGTTTTAAAATACTAAAACCAGTCAATTTTTTCTTTGTAATTTATAATGAATGTAAGAACAGCCGATATTTTAAATGGTTTCTTAGACCGTACAGTGAATCAGAGAGAGCAGTGTCATTTTATTTGACGTCACTTTTTTAACTGCAATGAATCTTCTTTTTTATTGCTGGAGTTATTTTTTACTGCTACTATCTCCTTTGAAAATCACGTAACACCATTTTTAGAAAACGTTTTTAAAAATGTTTAATTATTTCACGGTTTCCAAATTTCTAACCTAATATGACCGTAACTCCACACTGTAAAAAATTCCGTATCAAATCACTGTATTACATGCAGACACTTTGAGTGTATCATAAATAAAATCCATTTTACCGTAAAATTAACTTTTACCATAAAATAGTTTAACGTAATTTTTACTGTAATGTTAGTTTAATTTGACTGATTCAGTGATTTTGTGGTAATTATTACTGTAAAAATTTCGATATATCAGATTTTTTGTTCTGCTGCATGTTTCGGTAAAAAGAGATTTTACTGTAAAAAGTACCGTCTACCTGTTTGCCGATACTTCTACCATAATTTAATCTGGATTTTTTTTTGCAGTACAATCAGTGAATAACTAAGGGTACAGACAAGTACAGTCATCATTGTGTGTCAGTAACTAGTGGTGGAATATTTAATAAATAATAGTAAGAAACTGTAGCGGTAGCTTGATCAAACGCTTCATTCACTTAAAAAACATTTTAATTATAAATATATAGTTGACATGTTTTAAACGCTCACAAATAGGCACTCATTCTCAGGACTTGCAAGATGTTAATGAGTAAAATTTACGTCATTCAAGTCACGTTATGATGTCACGTTACGTTTCATTCACGTCTGGCAAGTCTTGAAAATGGGGGCTTGTTTTTTAGCACTTAAAACATGTTTTTCCATTTTGTTTATTTTTGAAGTGAATGAAGTTTTTAATCGAGTAATAATGGGGAAATATTTCCCCATGCCAAACTGCTCTTAATTAGAAACCATTTTAGATCCACTGATTGGACCATGACTATTTTGAGATAATTATAATTTTACATTCCAAACGAAAGCAGCTCTTTTCATATTCACGAGTAACTTCACCCGTTAATTATAAATCTAGTCAGGAGGATCGAAATAAATAACGAAAAAAAAATTTGTTTTTCCTTTTAACCTAAATAAATTACTGGTCGTTTCTCTAATATTTCTCAATAAAGATAAATTGAAACAATAATCCCATTACTGTTATAATAAGATTAAAAAAAATTACTACATTTTGTTCTTTTTATTCTTTAAAGCTCAATTTTTCCCTTACTCGGCTTAAAAATGAACCATAACTCCGTTCTAACTATCCAAGCTGCTTCAAGATGATTTCCTGTATCCATAAGGACCAAAGCTTCCGGTGATAATTCCAAACCTCATAAATAGTTCCAAACGTTTACTTAAACCATTTATATTCCAAGATTAATAAAATCCTAATCCTTCGAATCGGCGGACCGTCCTCAGTTGGCAAGGGCTTCTGCCGGTCTCTGACAACATTTCTCAGAAGGCCTAGGCTTTTAATCTAGTCTGCCTTTCTTCCAAGGTCTTAAGGGGTTCTCTGAGCTTAAGAACGCATTTTCACGTTAATTCAATGTGTATAATGAGCTTAGGAAGTTTCCCCGTTCAGAGGGTAGAGAATTGTAGAAAAGCTCTCCAGAGGTATGGAATTGGATTACCGAGTTAAAGTAGAAGCATTGGTAGGGGCGATGAGAAATAAATAAATTTTCAGAGCACCAAATGCGTCGTCACGCCGATAGGAATAATGATGCTGAGACAATAAATCTTTAGCTGATAGAATTAATTATATAGAGAAGTTTCTAGAAATCTGGATTTTGGAACGAAATAATTGATAATACCTCATCCGATTTTAATAGTTATTAGCGATAAATTTCGAAAAACCATTTTGAAACTGTGAACAATAAGAGGACAATATAAATAGCGTAATTCGATTGTTAGTATGCAATAGACACAGAAATCTGTTTGACTCTTATAATACTTTCCAAATTTAAACCAATGGTGTATAGAAAAAATAACAATGAACTAATAATTATAGGAATTAAGTAGTAACACTTAGCTATAATAAAAACAACTAATAATAGTATAACACTCTGGATAAACTATTCCACAGTTGAAGCATAATAAGGTTTTCGAAAGAATTGCATAATCCCCGACCGTAATTTATACTTTCAGTATTCTTCGAAAAAATGAAGTAAAAATTAAACTTAATAGCTGCCGCAAACGAAGAGGTAAGAGAAAAATAAAACTTCTTCAAAATCTGATGAAACATTATTGGGGTTAATTACAGTAAAGGTCACTTAAATTCATCAAAAACAGGAAAGTCGCTAATCCGGCACTTTTTAGCTGAAGAAAAATTGCAAAGACTTCGAAATTTAAAATCATACATTCAAAAATCAAGAGAATACACAAATATGAATTCATATTGCAAAAGTAAGAGGGGATTTAATTTTTGTCTTTTACATGTTCGTTTGATATCTCTGGTATCGCTGTGAATTTGTTTCTAAAATGTTTAGTACAACATATTAGAACTTTAAACAAATATGCTAATTATCTCAATGGCGCCTTTGACGGATAATTAATCAAATTAGAAACTTTGTCAAAATCAAACTGCTCCTTATTTTCTATTGTTAATTATGCGAACCAATGAATTTCATTTAAAGGTTTTTTTCATCAACATGAAACGAACTACAACTGCTATTACTTTTTCTTAAGTTAATAAAATGCATATATCTAAAACAGTAAACAATACAATTAAAACAAAAAATAAACTTTAAAAAATTGTTTCAGTTTCATGGCGCTGGTCAAAAACTAAAAGCATAATCGTAACATTAAAAAGTTAATATCACCCTTTGTATTAATTTTACACGTTTAATTTATGACTGAAATAGACTTCGAAGTTAGAGTTTTGTTATTAAAAACCTTCCTTTACTTAATATTGAGATCCAGGAGTTGAGATCCAACTAATCGAAGTCATAAATGTGTTTTTTTGCAATTTTTATAACTTTACAATTTTTGTAATTTAATATTTTATAACCGTCGTTGAACAACCGACCCAATTTGTGAGTTTACCACTACTAATGTTCAACGCCGTAGCCTTGTAATTTTGAACCCAATCCCGAAAACAAGGGAACACCTGGATCAAGTATTGGGAGAAATTTGCCTTCGTGGAGGACTTTTTGGTGGAACTATCTCGCATTTGCGTTATATGGAGAGGTACACCACGAGATCCCCCACGGTTAGCCTGACAGCAGGGGAACTCTAACCCATGATCAGTCTACCACTGAAGATATTTCACGTTAGCTCCATGGTCAGTGCAAGCTGGATGCGGAATTCGCATCTACCAGTCATCGCTGGGATACAAACCCGGTTCACTTCATTGGAAGGCGAACGCTCTATCTCCTGAGCCATCACGGCTCTGATAAATGTGTTTGTACTCATACATAATTTATGTACATTTGCGGTATTTATCAGCTGCTTTTTCTCACTTCGTATCTTTTACTTATCAAATAAAAGGAACTTTTGTTGGCTATTTCTGTTTCGAATTGTCATCCACGCAAACATCAACACCCATGACTCATGAGTGGAACTATTGCGATGCAATTTCAAAATTGTATTCCGATATTTTCCCAACTAATCTAATGTCTTCATTGGAGTCAATGTTTCTGTTACCGAAATAAAATTTAGGAATCTCTCGTATTATAGCTTTGTATAATATTCACAATATTCTTATATTCGATGTACCTATGCATATTATCGGTAGCCGGTGACCTGAATAAATCAGAGCCTGACGCTGTTCTACTTGTCGGTAAACATGGCTTCATGGTACCAATAACCGATATGTATTGATTTCATTAATGAAATTTATGAGATTTTCATTTAAAGGATAATAGTATAAAGATTTTGAATTTGAAATTCGTGATCAAAAAGGATGTTTACATTTAATTATTATTATTGCTAATTATTAACAAAAAATAATGGTACAAAAATGTCTTTGAAACAAAATTGAATAAAAATAAACGGCTTAAAATTGAAATGCCATTTGAATGAACAATAATAAGCATATTTATGTTTAAATTGCCAATGACGGTAAAATATAATTTTATAGTTGCATGCTGAATATTTGCTTCGAACGCTCTTTACTTTTGCGCTTTGGCTATTAGTTTAACGAGTCTTAAGAATATTTTGTTCTTTCTAGTGGTTTTCGTTTTTTCTAGTGGTTAGTGGTCTGCTTCAATTTTTTTTAATATTTTGTAAAAATGCTATTTCCGTGACAGCGCTTGTTTTAATCTATAACAATGGTCTTCATCAATGAAATTTCGTAACTTTGATATTGCTCCCGAACGACGTAACACGTGAAAGAGTATCCTTCGGAAATTTGCAAACTGCTGAAAAACCACAATCAAAATCAGTACGCTCTCATTCTCCAGTTATTAGCAAATATACATACAGATAGACTTTCGTTCTTATATATAGAGAGAAAAGAAGATGCTAATTGACTATTTAAAAGAATCATCAAACGTGATTCTTTTTGACGTAGCTGATAAACAAATACGAAAACATGCATCGTAAATACCTTAACATTCATTCATGCTTCATTCTATAATTAATTGCGTCATAGTCGAATAATTTGATTTATCAATCAATGATAAATTTTGAAAAAGGAACACAAACTTGTATGACACATTACACAAAAGCTAACTTGAAGCATAAATAATTAATGTTTACCTTTCATTGCACTTTACATTACACTTATTATTCTTGATAATAGCAATCAAATATACATTCGAATGTTTCTTGCATCATTCCAAAACTTTGAAATTAATTTATGGAAATAGTTACATTCATTTGCGAACTAAAATATTTGACTAGAATATTTCAGAATAATCATTTCACCGTAGCAATTAATCTCTTTCCAAACTATAGTTTATTTATTTACAAATTGATTTCGTCAGGCAAATGGAAATTCCATTTAATCTGAGAAATTAACACAAATATATTTTTCTACTTTATTTTAAAAAAATGCTTAATTGTTCATAATTTTAAATTGAAAGAAAGAAATTTGTTAATTAAATAGCACTGCTAAGCTTTTCTTTCGCTTGATGTTTTTCTTCTGCTATCTTCTATGATTCTCTCATTTTCTCATTAACATTTTTGTCTCTTTCGGAAATCAACAGATTATACCTTCCAAAAAATGGGTTTTTGACGAAACTTTTTTCGTGAGAAATCTTCCAAAAGGATAATTCGTCAAATTGCAAAAATAAATATCTTTTCTTGCTTCGTGCAAAATTTATGTTTACACAATGGGCTAGGAAATTCACAAAATTCAAAACAAAATGAGCAAATTTGAATACTGGGTCATCACCAGCATTCGATTTAGTGGTAATTTTAAACATAAATATACTTATTCCTGTTCGTTCAAACGGCATTTCTATATCAAGGCTTTTAATTTTATTCTAACTAGTGAAAATTTAATAACTTTTATTAAACTAGTGAAAATATCGAATTGAGATTACGCCGCTAGAGTCAGAAAAGACTCGTTTCATATATGATTCGCATGATCACGCATATGTGATCGAGGTCCTGAAGGGGTAAATCTAAACTACTTTTCCCATATTATTTATTATAAAAGCCAATTGTTGATGAAAGAAATGCACATTTCAAAGCAACCTAACAGAAATAACTATATTGCCTAATAGGAACAACATTAATCCCATAATCCACTGCGAGTGTTAAAGCAATTTCGTCGTACATTTGAAAGTTCGAGTTTCGTTAAATATCACGTAATTTCGTGACGGAATAATTACACAAGACTGCGAAATTGAACTTTTTGAAAAATACAAGAGGAGTTATTGTTGATGTATATTTTATTTGATGTGCTGATTTCGAAAATGATCTTCATTTTCTCCAATCACATCAGGATTTCTTATAAAATCGATATTAATGTTTTTACTAAAATCCTATTTGGAAAGGAATTCTCTCAAACAATTTTGTATGTACTATCCGGTAACTGTTCTCTTCATTCATTTTGATCTATGTAAAATTTAATCCTGTGAAAGAAAATTGATCGATTGTTTTTGAGCTGTCAGCTAATTTTTTATGGGGTAAAATAAATAAAAAATACTGTTACCAAACCGCAGAAGTCATCTCTGGTCAAGAGAAAAACAATAAGTTCCTTGTGTTCAAACTTTTTACATCAGTTTCTAGAATAAAATCCCCAACATACCAATTTAATTTGTTTTTATTGAGATAACTTACGTAAAATTGATGATTAACCAAGAATAACAAATATTGTGAATGTGTATATGAAAGTTTGAAACAAAAAAGAAAACAAGCAAAAAACAAAAGAGAAAAGTTTCTAATTAAGTATATACTCGTTTTCCTCTGAAACTTATTTTTGATGATCTTCTTTTATGCTTAATCTCAGCTTTATCTCGAGCTATCATCCAACAGTAGTCAGCGAACATGTTCTTGTCCCATCTTCCTTGATATTTACGCTCCATATCTCTGATATTTTGATGGAACCTTTCCTTGTTCTTCGCTGACTGCTCCTAAATTTTCAGCAAAAAAGTTCACATGTTAATGAAGGAAATGCATTTTTACACTCATGGAGCAGCCCAACGTTTTAAATTTGTCCAGCATTTTCATTACAATTTCCTTATAATCAGGATCCTTGTAATTACCCAGAAATTTACAGACGACATCTTTGAAAGCAACCCAATCTTCTTTTTCCGTTTCTGTCATGTTAGTCTCAAATTCTCCTTCATGAATTTTTTCGGATATCTGGACCAACAAATATTCCTTCTTTCAAGTTAGCTTGGGATAAACCTGGAAACTTTTTGCACAGGTATTTGAAACAATTGCCATCTTTAGGAACAGTCTTGACAGGCTGCTTCATTACACCTAATTTTATGTGTAGCGGAGGTAACAATACTTTTTTCGGATCAACTAAGCTGTTTCGAATAACGTTCTTGGTGCCTGGGTCAAGATTTTGTCTTTTCGGCCATTCTTTCTTGACTCAATGTTGAGTCTTGTCACGGCTGTCCCACTCACAAATGAAACATGGGTACTTTATAAATCCCCCTTGTTGACCAAGAAGCATGGAGATAACTTTCAAATCACCGCAAATGGTCCACCTGTGGTAGATATATTTTATTTTGTTCAGGACGAGAGCCAGGTTTTCGTAGCATTCTTTTAAATATACTGAGTGTCCAACTGGTACTGATGCATACTGGCTCCTATGATGAAGAAGAAAAGCTTTGAGGCTTCTATTAGATAAATCTATAAACAGCCTCCACTCATCTTTATTGTAGATGACATTAAATTTGCTCATCAATCCAAGAACATCAGAACAGTAGACCAAGTTCTCCTCTTCATCAAAGAACTTAATAAATTCCTTTTCACGATTCCTGTTCCAATAAAAAGATGTTCCTTTGGCCAATAAGTTTTTTTCTTTCAGTCTGGAGCCTAACAATTCAGCTGCCTCTTTCGAAAGGCCAAGATCTCTAGTCAGATCATTAAGCTCAACCTGAGAGGTGGGCAGAGGTAAACCTGCTAGAGATGGTTTATATTCGATACCGGAGCCTTGAACTTCTGGATGTTCCGAGTCTGAAGACTCTGAGGAGATGATTGGTAATTCAGTTGGAGGCAAAGGCACAGGCACATCAGGTCCATGAGGAACGAGGCGTATGGCCGATGGAATGCTATCAGGATAATATATTAGTCTTTCATTTTTCCGGTTATACCCACGAACATGGAAGGAACAAAAATAACAATCATCAAAGTGGTTTGGGGGCTCTCTCCACGTCATAGGAATTCCAAATCATAAAGCAGTCTTCTTTTCCTTGATGCCATAAACGTAGATCATTGAGACACTGCACATATACTTTATGAGGTGCCCAAGATTTGTCCTGATCTCCGAGTTTTACGTCAAAATATGCGAGATAAAGTTGTCTTACATAGTCTGTAATACTCCTCATGTGATTTTTAACAACACTATATTCGCCGCATGTATAACAAAAGTCATCTGGGAAATTTTCACAATGTTTTGAACTCAAAGCCATGTTTCACGAAACGCACAGAAAAAAGCAAGCTTTGAAATGACTCCCTATTACGCTTGCTAGTGTTTCTGAGATGTCAGCGGACCTAGATAAGGATTCTAGCTGCGCTATTGGTAGAGAGAGATTGTTACAGAGAGAGGGACAGTGACAGGAAGTAGTGATAGAGGGGTACTTTTGTAGATTTGACCAAAGTAGAGTGCTGGTCAGTCAAGAAGGGAAGAAATTCAAAAACTGAATTTTTTTGATGGTAAATGCTCATAAAAATTCCAGTAAAATTGAATTTTCCTAAAAAAAAGTGACGTGATGGACATTTTTCATTATTATTTTCCATTTCAGCACCAAAAAATACATTAAGTTCAGCTATCAGACCCCTTGTATTTTTTTCATCGCAGGCCTGTGTTATCAAAAATGATGAAAGTAATTACGAGGAGTACGGAATCGTCATAAGTGAAAGTTTTGTTTCTGAGAAATCATAACAGTTCTTGTTGTTTCTTTATTTAATACCGATTCCACCGTATATATTGTTTATGTGCAATCTTGGGAGTTTAAATTTCCCTCTATATTAAGCAAAACGTAAGGGACACCTTCGTTGTTCTGGATGTCTAACTTAACGTCACATTTTGTTTTGTTACGCAAAATATAAGACTTAAAATTTTGAAATTACAAAATTGTATAAAAAATATACTAGGAGTACTATGAAATTAAAAATATAATTATTAACTGTAATATAATTTTTAACTGTAACAATAATTATTAACTGTTAAACTTGTAAGAAAAAACACCATCGAGCCGATAGAGAGTTGAAATTTTATACGATAAAAAAGGTCATATTTGTTTATGAACTTAACACAGTTTTTTTTCCAAAATTCAAATTAGTTCGAAAGTTTTTGCAATTTTAAGAGCTTTTTTGGGAATTTTTTCTCACTTTTTTTTATTTACGTTACAATTTGCTTACTACACAGTATCTATAACACTTAAATTCTTAATTACAAAGGTATGTATAAAAAAGTATGAAAGTACGACGGAATAAATATTTTAAGTTTTAACAATTTGTTCGAGAATTATTAACTGTTATGGGAACTATTAATTGTTACCGATTCGTAGTCTGCTAAAATGCAACTAAAGAGTTAAAATTCGATGAGCCGAAAAAGCCTTTTTTATTATTTCATTTTATTTTATAAAGTCCTTTTTTAAACTTAAGAGAATCTATTATTCGGTGAAGCTATATATACACATAGCTACAGTGACACAATATTGATAACCAATACTGCATATTGCGTTATTAAAAAGATTATATCACTGTGACTTCTATTGTTTATGCGAAATAAAAATGTGATTATATGTGCTACTTGAAAAGTATCTTAATTTCATCTGTAGGTGGTAAATACCTTTTGTTATTTTGGCATTCCTTTTTTAACTATTAAACATCAATAATTCATTGAAATCTTATGTCATCGTGTGGAGTTCAATCAGTCATTTAATCCTTTTAACATAAATCAATTCTTCCTCATTGTTATCTTATTCCTCTATTCTAAATTTTAGTAGTACTAATCTGTTCAATGTAAACTTCATGCAATTTGACCATTGAGTTTATCAGGTTACTGCTTTTCACATTTGTTATGGACTATTATATATCTTTAATTACCGCGTTTACCTTTATTTTGATTTATTTATTTAGACTTTATTGTTGGCCTTAACTAATTCTGTATTTATTTTGAAATGTATTTTTTATTCTCTTCTAATGACTGACTATATTCAATTTTTAAAGATGATTTCGTACCATTCAATAAGCTCTATTATCACGTTATGTCATACATTATTCAAATTACTCAATTATCCAATATAATAATTTCAAATTTGTAACACATGTGTGTTTTATAATTCTTTCGTAATAAGGGAGCGTTAGGCCAAGAAATCTTCGAGAAAGCTATTGAAATACTGTTTGTAAAAGTAAGTAAAAATACTCTGAAATATTTTAATACTATTTCAAATTTTCCTTGTAGCAAAGGTTTTCAATTCTTCTGATTTAGCAATAATGATTAAAAAAGAAACTTTAATTAAACTCCATTCAAATTGAAAGTAAAATAAACTACCTTCAGAAATCAATGTCAATTTTGTTAATTGGAAGCAACTTCAACAACATATTTTACACAAATAGTATTTAGAAAGTGTTGAGCTTAAAAATAAAAATAATTCAAATGGTAAAATATTACTGAAACCAACAATTGCTTAAAATGGGAAATGCAATTTGTTCGATATATTTCCTCTTTCAATTATTCCAAACAAAACATTAAACTCGATAACTCCCAGGAGAATTTAGAAATGAGACTGTCGATAGTTTCCTTTTCTCACTTCCAAAATACAGCGTCCTATTACTTTTTAGAAAACAACAAAATTTTCAGATACTGGCGTTGCAATAAACATATCACGTGTCGGGCAATGAAGCTGAAAAAAGTTCCCAGCGACTTTATCGAACTTTCCAATCGAATCTTTTGATTTAAGGAAATCCCGGAGCACCCCTTCCCTTAACCAAAGCCATGATGCGTGGTCACAGTTTTTTGACAGAATAAAACCCCGGCCATCCTTCTTGGAGTCTTTAGCTGGTCGTGGGTAAACGAAATAAACGAATAGAACGTTTGCAGAAGGGGGGCAGGCAAAAGAGCATTTTCCCTTTTTTCCCCTTTATATTCGATAATATCAGAGTTGAGACAAAGAGAAAAATATCACATATATATAAAAAAAGAGAACTGGTAAGGAAATGAAGTGAAAAATATTGACTTTTATCTTTGTTTTTTATTTGCTTCGAGCAAAAGAAGGAAAATATTGTCTTACTTTTTTGGGCCCTCAAGGGCACATAAGAGCGAAAACGAATTTCGTGACACTTACAGAAGTTACATTATGCGATATGTCACAAACGTAAAAGAGAATAGAATCAATATATTCTTAGAAAAAGGCATTCTGGTATAAGAGCGATCATTAGAACAACATCCGGGCGCCATTTTGTTTAAAAGGAAAAATTGGAATACTGTGAAAGATTTCGTGAAAGCATAATGAGGCTTTTTCTAACGGCTCCTTTTACCTTCATGATTTATTAAGACTTTTTTTCAAAACATTTTTCATTGCAATTAACAATTTGCAAAGAATTCTAAAAGGTAAGCTAAATGTTGCTTTCGTTATCCTCTGAAGCCAGCTGAAGTTAGAAATAGAGAGCAGCACCTAATGTGCACATTAACAATTAATTATTTGTTTTTCAATTTAGTCTCGTGTCTATATAGAAAATAACTGGGGCAATTGCACTAAACCTTAAAAATATTCCTCTTGGGTACTCTGGGCAGGGGTCATTAACCTTAAAAAAAATAAGTGTAGTAAAAACCAGCCAATGGTGCAACCTCTGATTTATCAGATTATTAATAATAATAAAAGGCAATAAGTACTGATTGTTTATCGTATTTGGTGTTTGATTTGGTGAAAAAATATAAGCATCACCATTAACGGAAAAATGCTTTCATTTTCCTGTACTTTCACCATTAGTGAATAACCTATCTATATGACTTTAATCGCCGTATCGTTTATTAGAAATAGTTAAAATAATTTAAGTATTAAAAATTCACATAGTGTAAGTAAATCAATAGTAGACCACTAAAATATTTGAATTGGTAATTTTGGGAAGTTCATCCGTCATACTTTTAAAAAATTTTCACGATTCAATTATTGGAATTTACTTGTTAAGTGTTCTTTGTAGAATCCATAATGCTTTCTTTACTTAATTACTACTTGGTTAAAGAATGAATACAATTTCACCTTATATTGTACTTTTTTCTGTTATTTAAATTATTTATATTTGTCCTTCATATCACTACTTGCACTGACCTTTATGTAATCTATGAATTACAAATTTACTAAAGAATCATAAAAATGAATGTGAAATAAAATTAGTCGATTAATTTCACTTTTTGAATAGCATTAAATATCTAATAGTAGACATTGATGTAAACAAATCGATTAATAACAAAATAACAATCGTAAAACTAAATAATAAAATGCTTCTATGAATGATGTTCTCAATCTAGTGCATAAAAATTACAATATTTTCCTGATTTGAAAAAAGTCAGTTCATTGTCTTCACTAAATCACCAATTATTGTAAAACGACAATCAAAATTCCAACAACTATATAATGTAAAAAATCTTAGTGTATCCCAACAGTAACATTTATAATTACAATAAGCGAAAATACACATAAGATTCAAAAAATCTATTTTTACGACACGATATACATTAAAAATTATTAATTTTGGATGGACACATACACTAATTCTTGAAATAAAATTAGATTGCAAATCAAGCATAGCGTAGCACGAGGAGAATATTATGACAAATTTGAACTCGGCTTAACAGAATAGAATCGGATAAAAATTATACATGATAAAATTATTTAATACAGTTTACAGAGACTAAAAAATTAAAATTTAAATATCCGTATAACACAACTAAAAGCATACACACATAATTAAATAGCGAAATTTTGTTTTTGCTGATATATATAACAGCATTAGAGATATAAATAAACTCACGCCAGCTTGCAATCGATTGCATACATTCTACAGACGATATAAAAAATCGCGCCAACATTCATATTTTCTGAGGAGAAAATATTTACCGTTTGGTGTGAATGCGATCGAGCTTGGCCTAAACTTGTGTTTTAGATATAACTACATCCTTTAAATTGAATATAAAAGCTCAATTTGATGTTAATTTAAGAAAAAATTTTCCTTCACACACTTTTTTAAGTTGTTCAACATCAAATTTGGTGAGACAATAGACTGCAGCTTTTACAGTGGTCATTTAGCTAAAGGGTCTAAATTGTAACTTCACTACTCTGTGCTTAATTATAAGAAAATTTTGATCGTTTTTTTTTTACCACTACTAACAGATTTTTTTCCTCATATAACAGCCAAATGTTAAATATCTCCAATAGAAATTCAGTACCAACTAGATAAAGTGTTCAAATTTCAGCTCTGTGGACGATGACAACAGAAAGTTTTAACTAATCACTATAGAAACAATTAATTACCATTTAATTATCAATGGGAATTTGTCACCAATTGAAATTTTAACCACTTTCAAACTAGTTAAATAAATAAAACTTTAATTGCAGCTTGGCTGCTGATGACAATTTTTTCCTGATCACTGCAAACAAAATTTATCGCCATATTACCACCAATTGAAATTTTTATCAACTTCATGTGTAAACTAACATTCATATAATTAAAGAAATAAGAAAGTAAAATAAAAACAGACATTTTACAACTACATTTCTAAAGTGAATTAAAAATAAAAAACTAATTTTAATTTTTACTGACTGAAATCGGAAAAAAAGTGCATCACTTTCGTATTGAACTTTGACTACCACCGAAACTTTCACACGTTTTTCAAAAATAATATATCCACATTTTTCGAAACTAATATATTCACGTTTTTTGTATTAGATCTGAAAAAGATAAAAATGTTCTTTTCTTTTTAGTTCACCGAAAAAACGTGTTTTTTTTTATATATATATTCAATTTGTGTTTGGTACATAAAATTTTGTGATATATATTTCAAGGAATTAGAATGTTATTGCTAAAATACCGGTTAAAAATGATTTATAACTCAATAAATTATATTATAACCACAATATAAACCTTTATTACGTATCGAATAAACATTTCATAGAGCAATAATATGTGAAAATATTTTTTCGCGCATATTTTTTTCATTTACCCAAGTACAAAGTTGGCGTGTTCGAGATAGCTCTTTTCTGTTACAACCACTTCAAATGTGATGCATTACGATGAATCAGAATATCATGTATTGAAATATTTAATATAGTATATGATTCAATAAATCTTTATACAACCACAACATATTCTACTTACAAAAAGGCATTCCATTGAGTAAGGAACTCAATCCATTGATCAAAGATAAAAAGCCTAAGAGAAAAAAAAAGAATCTCTTTGCTTTCAGAACAGACTGTGCCCGAAGGAAGTATAAGAAGAGTTTTACCATCAATCAATCGAATAAAAAGTTCGGTGGAAACATTTTTTTTTACCTTCTCTATAATTCGGAAAACGCTTTACGAAGAAAAAAAGAGTTAAGAGATAGATTAAAAGCCTCGATAGGGACTCTAAAAACTACAATGCGTGAACCTTAATGTTTGAGTAAAGTTTCTCATTCCAAAGTTGTAAAGTAACGTTGAAATTCTTTTGCAAAAACTTCTGCTTTTACCGATTTCTATTTCACGCATTTCTCATTTATAATGATCTTTTTTTACTTTTTTTTTATAAAAGACATTTGCTTTTCTTCAAGTTTTACACATGTATAACAATGGATAATTCAAAAAGTTTAATGGAAAAAGTTTACTGTTAATAAAACTAACATTAAATACAGTTATTTCTGTTGCCGTTAATTATCCAGTTGACTAGAAAAGAAAGTGAGCTTCCTTTTATTTAATGATACTGTAAAAAATCTGAAATTCAAATTAAGACTTCCTTCACACTAAAATTGACTAAATAGCACTTGCTGAGTAAATAGCTAACTAGCTTTTAATCGTTACTTTTGGAAATAACTGCCATTTTTTTGAATACTTGAAATGTAGTTTGATAATTTGAAAATTTTAAATTTTGAAATTAAGTCTAATATTTTATTTTCTCACTAATATTATGTTCTAAATTTCGAAGTAATACCATAGAATACTTATAATTGCTTCAAAAAAGGAATAATAAAGAATCTGTAATGCAACTATTTTCATATTATCAAATAGATGATTGAAAAAATATTTGTTCAAGGTGGTTATAACTAAAGTTACCGTTTAATGCTTTCAAAACCAATGGAATGAGAGAAAAAGCGCCTCTCCTGCCAAGCTATTTCCGAGTATGTACGTACTAAAAAGTACGTATACGGTCTAATACGAGATATGCGAGTACCACATAGAGATCAAATCGGTACGATCTTGGGCTGCTTGGAGTCAGAAAGGCTCTTTTCTTATATGACACGTCGGCCGTGAAGGAAAAATCGCGTAACTACTTAATATTCACGTTTCATAGACCATGGAAAATATAATCTACAGTAAAATTGTTCATATTTCGACCAACAGATGGCTTTTTCGCATACGAAACAAGACGTTATGCAGTATGAAGGGGTTTAAAAAACTCATTAATCTCTTCTATAAAATCACCCTGCAACATATAAAAGAACAAAACATGAAAGTTGACTATAAACTTGTTTTATGAGAATGGCAGAAATCTTTCCAATGCACTGCAAGAATATTTCCGTTTGAAAAGCTTAAAATAACTGACAAGGGCAAAATTATGATTTTAAACAAAATTTTCGAAATTAAGTTTATTAAGAATATAGAATCCTTGCAATTTTAGCTTTCCAGAAATTTTTTAATTTTGTCTGTACTCCAATTAATTACGAAGTTATAGCAGTTTTTGTGCTAGGTGATAAGGCAGATAAATTGGTGTGGTGATTTTAAGTCTTTAAATGCTTTTATATCAAAATCAGGTTTTTCTGCACCTTTCATACCACCATAAACACGATATCTCATATTGCTTTTAAAATAATTCTCTATACAATTTTTCATGGGTGTTTATGATTATAGCACGCATGTTTTAAAATATGGACTAAGAGAAATAGTAGAATTTAATTTTTTATGCATGTTCTTTCGCAAAGACTCTGGCGGAAATTTTTAAAATCTGCTTTTTTAACTACATTGATCCCTAACTCAGTAGTATATGCACTTTCTTTTTGGATAATAGTTCAAAATATAGTTGATATTTTTTTTAATTAAATCCTGAAGGGATTTTTTTGTTTTGGACTATAGAATTTTTTTCATAGTGTTTAGCGTATATGCAAAAAAATGACATATTCTTACCATTAATAAATAGCCATTTAATAAAAAATAATTAATTAATTAATAAAAAGATAATTTACTAGTTTTATAAGTTACACATAGTAAAAAATATGAATTAGATTTTAAAATTTTATATTGACATTTTAAAAAAAAGCTGTCAGAACTAATCGGAAACCTTCAAAAAAACATGTCGAGGCAGGTTTTGAGAAAAGCTGATTAGTCAATTTTAAAAACCTAGTAAGTTAAAAGTGTATTAGGTAAAGGAAGAAAGAGATCGAAGGCAATTTTCAAATAAAATTGGATTGAAAGCAAGTATTACGCTTCATGTTGCTATAATATATCCAGAAAATCTCCGTATTATATGAACAAATGTAATGAATAAACTAAGTTTTGAGAATCCAATTTCATTCCTTTCTACTCCTTCTTTCCTTGCTAAGCAATTGAAGCTTGAACTGATTTTGTCCCTTTTTTCATTCATTTTATTTAAAAAAAATTTAATGCCTGCCTGCCTGCCTGTGCGTCTGCCTGTGGATCTGTCTGTCTGAAATATATATTTCAGTAAAGGTTTCAATCATTTAAACAAAACCTATGTTTGCCTGTTTTTTGTGTTTTACCAAACTTGAATATTTTTGCCAATTTTACGTACGCTTACTTAGTAAAAAGTGTTACATTTGTGTTTAAAACAACGAAAGTTATCTATATACATAATAATAAACGCGGCTGTGTGTGTGTCTGTCTGTAATCACAATATATCGCCCCAGAAGCCTCGCCCAGGCACGAAACTCGGCACATAATTGTGTTTTGACATAATGAAGAAGTGTTTTTTTTCTTTTTCAAAAATTTGGATTAGTTTTTAGTTATCAGTCATTTTGTAAGGAAATCTATGCTTTTTCGTCTTCAAAGAGCCATATTCAAAAAACTATTAAAAAATGCATATACTTTTCTCCCCTCTTTGTATGCTAATGCGAACCTTACAATTGAAATATTAATTTTCGACAACTTAAAATAATAATATACGAAGGAATTAATAATTCAATTGTAAGGTTCGCATTAGTTTACATTTATCAAAGTGGATAAAAGTTTAACTTTTGTATTAAAAATGTGGCAACATATTCGATACCTAAATAGAACGCTTCGCTTTGATATATTTGTCGCTGAACGCAGAGCTATACGCGATAAGCAGAGAGCTCGCCGGACTTAACTATACTCAATATTCAATTCGCGATCGCAACGAACTATAGGGGGCGTTGTTGTATGAGACTAATACCTGCGATTTCTATATGAACAGTCATTCAGTTACTCTAGAGACGTCGTTAATGTAGCACGTAGCATTGCAACGTTCCTTCTTTATTGTGGCTAATTAAATTTAAAAAGAAAAATGCTTGATATTCTTTCTTATGCAAGCGAAAACAAAATGGTATCTCTTTTTATTAGAGAAGGAATATCCAAAACACATCGGAAAAATATTTGTACATTAACAGAAAAAAATATGTATATTCTTATAAGAGTTAAAACCTAATGCCCGAGAAATAGTATTACTAAATTTAATGATATAACATGAAAGGCTCATTTAAACTTTACATTCTATAGTTTTAAGAATCATATTACTTCAAAAATTAAAATGAACAAAAAGTATACATAAGCCTCATAATTTTATGAAATTTAATTTTGTAAACAAAGTTTTTTGACAACAATTTTTATCAAAAAATTTCAAGTTTCAATAAAAATCATTATTTAGAAACTAAGAAACGTAAAATAAAGAATGCTGACGAAACAAAAACAAAAAAAAAAACAATTCTTTTTTATCGCCATTTTTAGTGCTACGAAAATTCGTCTTTGGGATTTGCCAAAAACAAAACAAGATGCAATTTTATATTTTCAGGAGGGAAGTATTTTACCGAAAAAATGAAAATGTACCAATTCCCACAACATAAAACTTTATCTTGGTAAACGTACTTTTTGGAAATGTTATTTCATTTGGAATCTTATTTATCAGAGTTCATATGGCGATATGATTGTTTTGAATCTATGCTAAACTCTATATCGGCTCATTTTCCACCGAAATCCGATTGACTATTTTGATTTTAAATAAAGTGTTTTATTTTATGAATTGTCGCAAAAATTTTAAGTGCAGATTGTGGCACTTAAAAACCGCCAAATCTGTAGCGGCGGTGGCGTTAATACGTAAGTACCGAATTTTTATTCCATACTTTTCTGAATCATATTACTTCAAACATTGGAATATACAAGAAGTATACATAAACACATAATGTTAAACCATTTAATTTTTCAAAAAAAGTATTTTGAGAACAATTTTTATTAAAAAATTATAAACTAAAAAACGGAAAATAAAGAATTCTTAGGATAAAAAAACGATTTTAAGAATTCTTTACATTGAAATAAAAACTTTCATATTGTTTCTTTTTTTATTATTCTTATAGTTCTTAATCAGACGTAAAAAACCATTCTGTAGAGAACCATCATCAAATGAAAAAAAAATATTTACAAGCAAATTTTTTATTGTAAAAATCATTGCACTTACCTGATTTATAATTCCCGTAGAATTCCAAAATGATAAGTTCCTTGTTTGAAAACTTTATTCTCAAATAATAGATACATAGTTTATCCCTTCATTACTTTTAGATAACATACTACACAGCAAAATTTTATAATTGATATGAATTTGAATATGTAGCTAAAAACAGAATAGCTGAATTCTAGTTGAACTTATTCTTTCAAAACTAAAAAATACTTACCAAGAAAACGATTAAAATTAATTAAGAATCAGCACAAATGGCACTATTTCAAGTAACTTGGATAATTTTTTATTGTTGTTTTCCGAATTATATGGATACAGAAATATATACTATTCTATAACGAAGAAGAATATGCTATAACTATTACAATTCTGTATGTTCTGAATTCATATTTATTCACTGGAATGACGAAAGCAATGTTGACTTCACTTTAATTCGTAATGAATTGAAGACAGAAGAAATGCATTTTACCTTAATACACACATCTGTAACAGTATCCGAAATCGGAAGTTATCAGTTGCAAGTTTATTGATATTAGAAATTAAAAATTATTGAGGAATTTTTCTTCAAATGTTTGGCGTGTTCTGTTCCTGAAAGATTTACTAATATTCTGGAGATTTTTTTCAAGTTCTTCGGCCTTTTCCTTAGGGAAATTTTGCTTCTTATTTGCTGCTAAAAAATGGCGTCTGATTCAGTCAATGATTTTGATGGAACTAAATGAAAACGTGATAAATTAATGTCTGATATTTACCCGCTAGACGGCGTACTCGAGCATTGCAATCGCGAATACTATATTTGTCCCTGTTCATAATTGTTATAATAAGTTTTTCTTCTTCTTTCCACGCTCTATTTTTTTTTTCTTAAGCGCAGACGATAATTTTTGTAGCGATATAGAAATAGAAATTGATGCCATAAAAAATTATATAAAAACTAGGAGGCTTCCCCCCCTGCTCGCTGGCGCTCGCCAACCCCAGATTTCGGATTGCTTTGCAATCCGATGCTCGCTTTGCTCGCGCATTGGATACGTTCTTAACGTCTAGCTTTTGTATACTTTTTTGAACACTGAAGTTCCGAAAACTTTAACTGTAGAAAATTCTAAACCTGTGCATTTCAATATTAATTTGAAATTGCAAACAGTTCACATATTTTTCTTAATCACACTATTCTAAATTTCAGTTGTTGAGAAAAGTAACTTTTGTAAGTTTTGTCTTAAAATCTTTCCCACCAGAGGGCTAAAACCATGAGTTGTAAAACAATATGAAATAGTACTGAACGCCAGATGTAAAGCATCGGCTTCGATGAAGATAATTTTGTGAGAATTTTTCACCCGATTAGACATATGATATGCTCACTACGTGCTCTTGCGCGCCGAAGCCTATCAATTAAAACGTATTAGCGTTTTATATAATATAGATCAGCCATAAGATACTCACTACGTGCTCTTGCGCGCCGAAGCCTATCAATTAAAACGTATTAGTGTTTTATATAATATAGATTAGCCATATGATGCTCACTACGTGCTCTTGCGCCGAAGCCTATCAATTAAAAATGAAAACTGTTGCCAACGCGAGAAAAGAAATATCATCGGTTTTATTGATACATACGTATTAGCGTTTTATATAATATAGATAGAAATTGATACCATAAAAAATTTATTCGTTTTCGTGTTCTTTTCATGTATTTAGCATTTTAGTTTTTTTTTCTTAAGCGTTGTAGCTATATAATATATAAAATAGGAATTTAATTGTTTTTGAAGGAACGATCACACTTACCTTGGATCTCTTCGGTTTTTCTATTCTTTATTTTAACAGTTTTTATTAAATGTAATTAGTTATTTTCCAAAAGTTTCAGTTTGCAGGTAAGCACTTTGATTTTAATATTGAAGTTTCATGATTTGCTTTCATAGTAATTGTTGTTCTAAAGTATTCGTTGACTTCTTAAAAACCCGATTACTGACATGGCAGAACCGCCTTCCAAAAAACTTTGTATTTTGCCAAAGAAAAAGATATTAAGAGATTCTCAATGAAGAAGGGCCCAAGAAACGTCTGTGGAACGTCAAAGAAGGATGGGACATGACCGAATTTCGACAAGCAATTCTAGAGCCCAAGAAGTATCAGAGAAACGTCAAAGAAGATTAGAAGAGGTTTTCAGCTGTTGGCCAATGATGATTTCGAAAGCAACTTTTGTATGCTTTTACAATTTCTGAGGCCTTTAAAAAAAAAAAAATAAAAAAAAATAAAGTCTCCACCTGATAGTTATATTATAGGTTAGGTTACCATAGCAAAGTTACATCTTCAAACATCCTCAAGAGCTATAACACATCTGCAGCAGAACTGGATATGAAGACAAAATTGCAGGACAGAAACACTTTAATTGTCCACTAATCTTCAGATTTCCTGCTATGTTTTAAAAAACTTTATTTGTGAAAACCTTTAGCGTGGAGGACAGCTGGACGCCTTTGGCGGCTAGTAAAGGTATATAAGAAAATGTCGATTCGATGAATCTTCTTCTTTCAAAATAATTTAATGATGTAAAAATTGGGTTGGGAAATATTTTACTAATAGTGTATTTTATACCATTAATAAGGATATTATTTAAAAAGAAATTACTATTAAAAGAAAAGATATACTTTCTATTAATAAAAAATATTATTCAATGTTTTTAACGTTTCGAATAATGCTTGAATCTTTCACGAGTTTCATTATCTCAACGAGTTTATACGAGTTCAATCAACCGTTTTTCGAAATTTATTAAGAAAGAAATATTCAACAACAAATGCATATACACACACCTCCTCATTAAAAACAGTCTTACTCGTAATCGGATGCTATTAATCAAGTTGATACCAAACTTTTAATTAACCAGTTTTATTATTTGCAGAAAATGAGAACTAAACAAAAGATAAATTCAGCTAAAGGAAAAAGTAAAGACTATTGAAACAATATATCGATTACAACGCATAAAAAAGTAACTAATGGTTTGAGTAAAGAAAAAAAATTGGTAAAAAAAAACTCGAAACGATCTGGAAAAAAAATATTTTCTTAAAAAAAAAATTACAATATTCAGGGTTGATGAAGTTAATCGATAGATTCTCATTTTACTGTTTTTGATCATGATGGAAATTAGTTATTTCTTTGTTGCAAATATTTTTTAGCAGTTCACTTTAAACAACACAGATTTTTTTTATCAACTAATCATAGATTATTTTTTTTCCTCTTAAAAAATCTATTTACTTAAGGTTCAGATTGTAAAGAACAGAAAAAATTTGCATTTCAATAAAACAAAAAATCTATTTTCTCTATTAAGATGAATAAGTTGGTTAATACGAAGAAAAAAAACTAAGTAACATAAAATAATGTAATCTAGTTTTAATGATTGAACGAGAAGAGAAAGTTTTATGAGTTAATTTTATAAACGTTATCCTTTGAAAAATCTAACTCTAAAAGAAAGTAATTTGTTTTAACTCGAGAATACGCGCATAATATTTGGATTTTTTGAAGCTTTAAATATAATACTGCTTTCGAAGTGCTTTCGTTTGACGATACTTGAATCAATTTTTATCTGCAAATCTTAAAATGATTAAAGGTAATGTAAGAATTGTTTGAAAATGTAGATTAATAATTTTGCTGTGTTACGAATTTATTTAAAACTTCTTTGCGTTTCAGATTTCTTTATGGTTGTTTAAAAAAGAATTAAGCTGTGTTAAATTTTTGGAATGATAAAATCATTATTTTGAATGGTCGTTGAAGTTATTAGCAATGTATGTCAAAAACGGAGCTATATTCTTTCCCTAATAACTCTAAATATCAAAATTAGGGTTAGATTTTTCAAAGGATAACGTTTATAAAATTAACTCATAGAACTTTCTCTACTCGTTCAATCATTAAAGCTAGATTACATTATTTCATGCTACTTAGTTTTTTTCGTATTAACCAACTTATTCATCTTACTAGAGAAAATAAAATTTTTGTTACATTGAAGTTATTAGTAATGTTATTAGTTATTAGTAATGATCGTTGAAGTTATTAGTAATATATGTAAAAAACGACGGAGCTATTGTCTTTCACTAACAACTGTTAATATCATTACTAAATATTAAAGTCACGGATGTTTCTGTTCAGGATTAGCTATAAAGATACCCCGGAAAATATAACATATTATATTATTCTTGCAGATTTCGTCGACTTTGGTACATAAATTAATCTATAATTTCTATTAGAAAATTGAACAGAAAATTGAATTGAAAATTGTAACAGAATTAGTTTCATATTTACACTGGCTAAGTACCCGTCATACGCCCTGGGTAAAACGAAAAGTAAATAATCAATATAGTAGTATTAGTCAACTCTATACAATCACATATATATCACACGCTATCCCAATTTTAAAAAAAAGCTAAATTTCTAATATAATTCTAATATTTCTTTATTATTATTTCTTGAGCTACCCGGTGACTTTATTAAATGAATGAAGCAAAATATGTTTTTGTAGTTCTTCTCATTAAAATGAATATTCGGTACTGCAACTGTTGCTATCGCTCTCAAGATTTTCAAATTTTACTACAATGACTTTGTTACAATTTTACTACACTTATCTCCATTAATTTTGCACTTTAGCTCCTAACTTATTATTTCAATTACTATTAACTTTCTGTTATTTAGTATTTATAGAAATGCAATTCGAAAGCTGAGCAATAAGCGAAACGAATTTCACACATAATTTCAATTCGGGCAGCACCAAGCTGAACTCGTTTTAGTTTGTGAAAATTTGTTTCGGAAGCACAGAAGATTATTGGGAATCTATTTTCCAGGATAGGCTTGCGAAATTTAATATAAGTGGTTTATAGTGTTTTAGATGGTAACGAATTCGTATTTTGTTTAATTAAATATTTAACCATACACTAAATTAATATGAATGATATAAAGGATATATATGCCAAATTTCAGGTTTATTGATGCAGTGGTGTTAGAGGAAAATATTCTTTTTATTCCAATTTCTAGAAAAAACTTTAAAAAAGGGAGAGAAAAATAGCACTTTTGAGCTAGTGACTCCATGCGTTTTTCGAAAAGCATGAAAATAATTAAGTTTCAACAAAATAAATGTTAATTTTTTTTTAAATTATTAAAACTTGCACCTTATTTAGAAATACTGAGTTGTGGTTTTTGATCGAAAAACTGGAAATGACAACTTATTATTAAAATATTTTTTATTCACTTATTGCTCATAAAATGCATTTTTAAACAATGAGTTTTCCATATACTTCTTTAATTCTTATTAAGCATGCGATTTCTTCATACAATTCTTAATAATTAAATTAAATAACTTTTATATAAGGTAAATAGAATAAAATTATGTACAACAGATGGTCATAGTATTTCGGTTATAGGAGATTATAGTAAGCCAAATACTGCAGGTAAGGTACACCAGTTTTAGTTAAGTTTTAACGTAGTTAATATCGTAGTACGTAGAACATATATCATGAAATTTTTACACGAAGTACCATTTTTATTGTTGTTTTTTTTTCATTTACATTAAAAAAGAGCAACTTTACAACTTTTAAAATTTGAATAAAGCACTTAGTTATTTTGTAGAAAGAGTTTTTAGCATTTAAAAAGTAATTCAAAAATTTAGAAGTAAATGTATTCATTTTAATAAAATAAAAATTATGCAATGTCATTTTTTTCCTATTTCTGTTCACTTTATCATTCGTATAGAAATTATAACTTGTAGATTGTAAAAAAATAATATTATTTTATATTTACTGCGATTATAACATATTTCTAAAAATACATTTTATTATTTAGAAAATAACAGTATTTAACTTTCGTTATAAGATGTCACAGCCCTTGTATTATGACTTTGTTCAAAATGTACAAAGATTTGCCATGCGAGAATGTTATAGTTCAGTTTGACTCCTCATAAAGCCCGTAGTTATGGTCCAATTTATATCAGTATTCTAACACACAGAAATTTCATACATATAAAACCACTGTGTAATAAATACATAACTTTCTTTAAAAAATTATATAGGCTTTCAGTTTTAAGTTAAATAAAAAATTATTAAAAACTAATTCTAATATTGATCTACTTATGGAGTTCAATCCTCTGGTATAAAATATTAGTAACATTAACGAAAAATTAAGAAATTGCAAACAATTAATAAAAAATACCGTATTTTGCATATCTTTGATAATTTGAGATAGTAAAAGTTATCTCTAATTATTGCTCTAAAATGCTTTGATCAGGAAATGGAAGATTATTTGTTTATTTTCCACTTTCTTACCTTATCAAATATATATTTCTTGATAAAGCGTATCTGGAATAAATAAAATTGTGACTTCAAAACACTTTAAATGTTATCAAGTTTTCTTACAGGTTAGGCGAATGAACTGATGTCAAGAACCTTCATCTTAAGCAAAAATGAGCACTAACTCAATTTTGCGCATTTTTCTTAAGAATTTAAAATATAAATCAAACCAAATAGCGTTGAAACAATCACCTATAATTGTTTATACCAAATTTTGTAGATATCTAACATCGTTAACAAGAGTTGGTGGCTTTAGTAACTTCGAGGAAGAGAGATCAACATATAATCTAACAGTACCAACACATTTCAACTTTGCTTCAGATATTCTTGATCAATGGGCTTTTAAGGAAAAGGTAAGTAATGCTTGTTTCTATAAAATTTAAATTTCTAACGTATTAAATTGCTTGCTTATGATGTGCCAACTACACAGTAAAATATTCAGGATCAAATTACTGGATCAAGTATCGGTACTTTGAGTACGTCATCCGTAAAATCCATCTTACCGTAAAATCTATTTTCGCTGTAAAATATTATACTGCAATTTTTACCGAAATATTTATTTAATTAGAGGGATTCAGTGGTTTTATGGTAATTATTACTGTAAAAATTACGATATATCAGAATTTTTTTCCGTAACTTTACGATATGATTTTACGATAAAAAAGAACCAACACCCTGAGCGCCGATTTTTATTACCGAAATTTGATTCAGAATTTTTTACAGTGTACCTCTTACACTCTCAAAAAAATCAACTCAATTTGATTCATAATATGAGTCGAATTTATCTCGAACTTTGATTAGTTAACTCGAACCATGTTTCCGTCCAAGTTGAACCATAGTATAGTGCAATCTAATTCAAGAGAGATTACTTTACACCCTATTTTAGGATGACTTGGCACGAATTAAAGTTTCAGTTCAACTTAAAAGAATGTCTCCATTTAAGTTGAGCCAAGTGTGTAATATTATGTAATCTAGCTCAATCAAGATTAATTTGCACCATATTTTGATTTAATTTGCAACGTATGAAAGTTTCAATTCAACTCAGAAGAAGTCTTCGTTCAAGTTGAACCATGTTACAATATCATCTAGTTCAATAAAGATCATTTTGCATCATATTTTGGTTTAATTTTGAACATATGAAAGTTTCAGTACAACTTGAAAAAAAAGCCTTCTTTCAAGTTTTACCGCGTTATTATATAAATCTAGATCAAAACAGATTATTATTATATATATTTTTTTTTGATTTACCTCAAAAAGCATGAAAACTTTGAATTTGAACAATATTGTAGTTCAGGATTGTCCAAAATATCAAACATTGTGTCAGCTTTGAATTTCAAGAAAATTTTGATATTCAATAATTTTCTAATATTAGGGGAACCGGAAAGTAATGTCGTTTTGGCGCATTAAATTTTCGTTAGTCTTAAAACCAATTCATTTTTTTTCGATCCATTTCGATTCATTTTCAATCCGTCATTGAAAAGTTGCTCCTAACGAGGGTGAATACATTGTTGATTATAAATAAAATCTTGATAACAAGCAACAAATGCACCGAAACGACATTACTTTCCGACCCCCTTTACCGTCTAACGATGTTTTAAATTGATACTTATCTAACTATAATATTGAATAAATTTGCTAAAACAGAAAATATGCTGGTACCATATAAAGATACAACTTAATCCGTCATGTAACCTGATTACAAGATAATATAACATGTTCAATTACAAGCGGATTATAACATGTTCAATTCGACATCTTATAAAGGTTTCAGCAGTTTCATATATAATATAGTTCAACACACCGAGACTTATGGTTCAAAGCATGATTCCAAGAGTGAAATATAAATATATATATGTGTTACTTGCATTTTAAACACAAAGGAATAGACTCTAGCTGCTTATATGTTCTCAGAAAAGTCTTCTTAAAGATAAATAACATTGGAACAATAATTTCAGTATCGATACAAGTGGTTTTTACTATCGGTACCACGATTTAAATGATATTGTGGATGGTTTCTGAATTTTTATTCAGGTGTTAAATTAATCTATGTTTGCTTACCAGTTTACTATAGTTGTTCAAGTTCAGTCATCTTTTTATTTAGGTTTTATTAAAATTTTATTAAGATTTTATTTTAGTTTTTAGTAAATTTTGGATAAATTTTAAAGTTCTAACCAGTTAAACTTTAAAGTTAAACGTTATGAATTCTTTAAATAGAATTTGAAAAATTAACATTATACTATGGTTCAAAATGCATCATATAATTTTTCACAATATAATGATTTTGGTTACTTTAATTTTAACTGGCAAAATATATAGTAATACATAAAAAGGCAGTAAAATATTTATGCAATAAACTATCATACTCCATACTATGAACTTCTTTGGTATTACTTACTGATTACTTAAACTAGCAAAATAATAAGAACGCGTTTAACAATGCTGCAATCAGTTGCTGTATTTAAAAACAATAGAGAAAAAAAAATAGCTCCCCGCTTACTTTTTTTTCCTTATAATTAGAAGAAATTTTCCCAACTATAATCTCTAAAATATGCAAACAGCTGTGATGCAAAAATTAAAGAACCAAACAACAAGCTTCATTACAAAACAACAACAAATTTGAGAAGAAAAGAACACGGTTCGTTGGTATATCTAAAACATAATTTTCAAAGAAACTTATTTTTATAACTTTTAAATTAATTTCTCAATAAAAAAAACAGCAGAAAATTACTTTTTTAGACAGTTAGTCAGCTATATTAATAATAGTTTTAGGAGTATGTTTTTTTTATTAATGCTTTTCGATCAATTGAATTAATTTAAAGCCTTGTGAAGTGGCTAAAACTGAGACAAAACTTATCAAATTAAAAATAATCCGAATAAAATTGAACAGTCATAAATTAGAATTAAAAAATTTTAAAAATACTGATTTCTATTCAGTTTAACTTATTAACGGTAATGAACTCAGTTCTGGTAATGAACCCAGTTCAGGTAATGAACCAGTTCTGATAATGAATTCAAGTAATTCTATAAAAAAAGAACTCTGGCATCAAAATTTATAGAATGTTTCATTTTTTTATGAAATTCCTATTCAAAAAATAAATATCGTTTCAAAACATTTTTATCTCATATCGAATTTATTACATTTCTAGTCAATACACGGTAAAAAATTCTGGATCATATTACGATTTAAAGTACCGGCACTCCGGTTGAATAATGCAACCAATCTGCACTGAATAATGCAATCTTGTATCATTTTATTGCTTTAAGACTTGACTTTAAAACCTTATTTAATTGCTTAAACAATTGTATTAGCATAAAAATGGAAAGTATGAATTAGTTTGAGAAACCATTTTACACATTCTAACTTAAATAGTTTTCATTGAAATTGTCTCATATTTTATCACACTTTCACTTGCCTGATTGTTACATTTCTGAAAAATTTTAGTCTTTTCCTTAACTATTCATTTGTTTTCATATTTGTCGACTTGGAATGTGAAAATATCATCCTATTTCTAAAAACATCAATCATGAATGTTATTAATGTTACTCAATACGTTTGCACAACAAAAATATTTCTTAATCTTTTTTATTGCAAAATTTTCGCTTTGTTTCTTTATTTTATTTTATTAATTTTACTTCTTTATTTATTTATTTATTTATTTATTTATTTATTTATTTATTTATTTATTTATTTATTTATTTATTTATTTATTTATTTATTTATTTATTTATTTATTTATTTATTTATTTGAAGTAAATGATCAAATCAAAACCCTACTACTTTTTAATAATTTTTAACTATCCACCAGGTCTCAAATAAACTTAGAATTTTTACATATCCTGTCGAGCATGTTAGTCTACGAAGTACGCGCATCTTTTTTGATTATAGATTAATTAAAACATATGAATGCACCGATTATTAAACTGCCAAAAACATTTATCAGGAATATTATATGAACATCAACACTTTTAAAGTTCAAAACAGAAGTGTGGAGTATTATTAATAAGGAACTATTAAACATGAATAGTAATTGATGAAAAAAATACAGAACATTCTTATTAACAACGAAGTGATATTATCAGGCAAATGTTACCGCAAAACGGTGTTATTAACCCTTATATTAATTATTTTCTTATGCTCAGCGATAGGGGTATACCTTTTTCAAATAAAAATAAGTATGACTAGGCGAATAAGAAGGAATATATTATTATATGTACAATTAAGTTCAATGATATTAAGGCTCAAATCCGATTGATTTTCGTTATATTTTGCTGAGGTACCGTTTAGTTGCCCCATCTGGCATCTTGGCGGTTTTCATTATAATTTGAGTAGCAATAAATCACTATTTTATGGTATTTTTTTTTGTTTGCTTCTTTCAGAAAATCTATTAACGGTGCATTAATGTACCATCCTGTATCTTCGACAGGATATAAAAAAAAATTCCCATCTCAGCTAATTTCATAACTCAACCTTACTGACACATAAATCGAGATGCAAACTTTTATTTATTTTTTTTTAAATATCACTTTTTTATTATTAACAGAATGGTTACAGAGCAACCAATATCCCCGCATTGTGGTTTGTTTCTGATGATGGCAAAGAAATAAAACTAAGTTTTGAAGAACTGGAGATCAAATCAAAAAGGTATGCATAATTTATCCAATAAATACCAATTACGTTTCATTAAATAGCAAAAAATTCTGTGAAATATATTATTACAAAACAAATGTGAGAAAAAGTAACGGGTATTAATTATGCAGTGGATTTTTTTTTCATTTACATATATGTCGTGAGCTAATTGAAAAATTCGACTCTTTGTAACCGGCCGTACAACAAAGCTCATTGCAGTAAGCGTAAAAAATGACGAGACAGTTAAATTTTTCCACAACACATATATAATAATTAATGTGTGTGTTTGTTTATACAGTATTGGTACTACGATTATAAGAATATTAGTGCCAGCTTTCAGAATTAAGTTTATTATTAAGTCAAATATTTCCTGTTACGAACTAGTATTGTAAAAAAATTTATATAATTACGTATTTTTATTCATAACTACCCTTTTATAACGTATTTTGATTAAACGAACAACATAAAGTCACAAGAACGAGCAAATATGACTTTTGTATACAAACTACTTGCGTAGCGGGGAGGGAAATTTATAGCCGATCTAAGCCAAAAAAGGTATCTCTAGTAATGTATGGAATTTTTCATCAAGAATTACTTAATAATATTTGTAACAAATAAGTCAAAGAATTTATATACAATACACAATTATATATTTGAATATTTAGAGTTTTGAATGTTAAAAATCTTGAGAAATCGAATTTTAAACATATAAATTTTTTTTAAATTCAATTTCTTAGGAATTTCGTATTTAGCCATGTAAAATTATATTCTTTAAAATGATGAAAAAAATTTTCCCTTATTATTCAGAATTTTTTCAACTATTATTATATAAAATAATAAATTATTACTAAAAGTTACTCCTTGCACAGTGTTGTATTTGAAAAAACGAATTTTAAAATTATGTGCAAGAAATTTTTAATTCATTTTAAAGGGCTTCGAGATGTAGTGAAATACGAATGAAATAAAATTATCATTAAGGGGTCTAAACTTTGGATCACTCTCCAGACCAAATTATTGGAACCTTATTCCTCGGAATGAGCAGAAATACGAATCTATCGAAAAAAACAGAGAAAGTACATTTTGTGTCTGAAACGTAAAATATCGTCTGCACCAATTAAATCGCATATTTGAAGTCATCCCCACGAACTATCAAGATTGAATCCTAAAACATGAAGATCCGATCATTAGATCAAAAGTTATTCAGGGTGATCCGTTTATTTTTTTGTGGATGCTCAATGTTTACATCAAAAGGTTTATGTTTAAAAAATTATGTATGTATAACATCTAATTGAACATTGCTTATATCCCGCATTTTAAACTAATAATTTTGTATTTAAAAATGATCATCATCATAATCATAGTTGGCCAGACAGCCCAATGTGAGCCAATGTCTTCCTCTGAAGATTTCTCCATGACGACTTCCGATTTATCTTTGATCTCCAATTCCTTTCAATAATTGCGAGAAAATCAGACTCCACTGAGTCAGCCCATCTCAACCGCGGCCTTCCCCGCTTTCTTTTTCCAGTGGGTCTAAAAAGCAGTATCTTTTTTATTGTGTTGTCGTCACTCATTCGAATCACGTCGGCGATCCAATTCATTCTATTTATTTTTATGCATTTAATAATATCCGGTTGTTAATAAATCTAGTACAGCTCAAAGTTAAATCTCTTTCTCCAGTTATTCTTTTCATTTACACCACCATGTATACCCCGTAAAATCTTTCTCTCCAATATTGCGATACAATTTTCCTCCAGTTTTGCCATTGTCCAAGCTTCAGAAGCGTATTTCAAGACTGGCCGGACAAGAGTTTTGTAGATTAAGAACTTAGTTTTTCTAGAAAGAAACCTAGATTTAATAAATCTTCTCAGCCCATAGACAGCCCTATTCGCCAGATAGAGTAGGTTTTTTATTTCATCAGTAATTCTGTTGCCAATGGTAATAATTGATCCTAAGTAAGTAAAACTCCTCACTGTTTCAGATCTATAAGAATTTATTTCAAGATAGGAGTTTGGGACTCTGCTTCTTGAGAATTAAGTGTATTTTGGTTTCTTTACATTTATGACCAAGCCCATTTGCCTTGCAGCTACCTCAAGGGCAAGAAATGCCTCTTTCAAGGCAGGAAGGGAACGAGCAATTATATCAACATCATCAGCATATGCAAGTAGTTGTACTGATCTAGTAAAAACTTTAAAAAAAACTAAATACTCAAATTTTAAAGATTGCGAACACTAAATATTTTTAGTAACTTAGTTAGTAACAAAACTTCGAGTAACTTTATAAGTAATAAATTATTTGATTGAGATGGAATTTCGATAGCAAATTTGATTTAAAATTAATGTTGCGCACTTAAATTTTTTTGAATAAAGACTTACTAACTGTCAAACATTACGATAAAAACTTCTTATGAAGATGATACAAAACACAAGTGTAATGAAAATGCTGAACATTATATTATAAACAGTCACGGAACATGATACAAAAAACAAGTGTAAACACAATCTGAGCAGGCAATCACAGAGAAGGGTGCAGAGTTTCACGAATAACCATTCCCACAAAAAGGAAGGAGGATTCAATTTGTCATGAATACACTACTATCTACTTTCCTCGTTTAGAACTATTTTTCGAAAGCTCCGTCGTCTTATGAAATGATGCTTTTTTGCGAATAATATGCTATTTTTATAACTGCTATGAGTTTGCAACAGTTACTCATGACAGTAAGGTCCAGTACAGCCAATCTAAAGTCAGCGCTGCCGATGCTTATGTGACAGTTTGTGGTTTGACTTTTGTGGCCTGTTTTTTTTTTTATTTTTTAAAAACTTACTCCAATGTGGCCTTACTTGGGCTCATAAAAACTGAGAATAAGGCAGTAATTTTAGCGAATTTTCCTCTGAGTGAAAAATGTCGCCCAAATTGGAAATTTTTAAAAATGTCTATTAGCGTTTAAAATATGTAAGTCATTTATCCGCTCTAAAGTCACGACAAGATGTTATATCCCGTTTAAAATGATTGCATTGATTCAAATGTAAAGCACTTGAACTGTAGCTTTTTTATTTTCTTTGGCGACAGGGCTTCGAAAAACAATGTTACATCCCGTGAAGAGCAACCTATTCAGACAGTCTGGACTCCTAAATCAAATCTATTAATATTAAAGCTAATGTTATATAAGTTATTCCTTTTTCATTGTACGTGAACAAAATGATGGACGTTTTATCACTGAGCGCTGATGGTACTACATAGGACGCTTTCCATTTCACTGCACATGGCACATTCAACCAGCGTATTGTTTAGACAAATTTTTTAACTACTAAACTATTTTTTAACTGGAGTTCAGACTTTGGGCGCTCTTCATTTTGTTTAACTTGGTCTTTAGGTTATTTTTCTGATTTAAAAAAAAAGATTTTCAATTTTTTTTTTTTTTTTTTTTTTTGAAGTTATACTTCTTATGCGACTTTCAACAAGGTTGCGTTAAACGTTTAACGCTACATTTTTATTGCCCGGGAAATCACGTGGTAGGATCCAGTTTTCCCTCATTCATTTCCATATTGTTTTGGTTCTCACTAGCATAAAAATAATAAAAGTATTGTTTTTCTATAAATATTTTTTTAGTTTGTTTTGATACACATATAATTTAATAAGATAGTATTTTTTATTTTCAAATTTAGTGGATAACAATTGTAAAAAATGAGTGAAAACAATCCCACGGACAATGCGACGGATTTAAGGTTATGTCAAGGTACGACTCTTGTTAATATCAATTGATTGTTAGGTTTTCTCTTCTGAAATTACATTATGACGCATTCACATACATTATTAATACAAATACATTTTCCATGGCGAGACGATGAGGCAAGCACAAGCACTTCCACAGGTTCAAGAGGTCCACGAGGGAAAAATGCACAATATTCGTGATTACAGAGCACGGAAGCGAGCGGAGCTGGAAAAAGAGTCGTTGAATAGAACTAGTGATCTTTCTACGATTGTTGATTGTTCTACAATTAACGTCACAGGTTGCGAAGTTTAACTTCTGCCGAGCGGAGGGACTCCACGCACTATTTTTGGTACTTAGGAAGTCCTCAAATGTACAGACGTACAGACTTCTAGGGCACATCACCAGGAACCCATGCACGGTACCCAAGCATACTCCGCTAAAAGTACTTTACAATTGTTAACTGCTTGTGTGCTTCTGAACAGTTCATAAAAGAGCAGCATCCTTAGCCTTGTACAAAGACATTTCTGGGTGTGGATTCCTATACAATTTTAATCCTGATAATGTGCCATAACTCCCCGAGAAGTTTGTCGCAATATTTGCATGACACTCTGTTGTATAAAACGTGTACGTGTACGTTTTAAACTTGCACGTTTAAACAAAAAAAATTAACCAAAAATGTCATTTTAAACAAAAATCTATAGCTTTAAGAGCAAAACTAATTTCAGAATTGAAATCCCCCAACCCAAATAAGGCAAGATGAATTATTTGTCTAGATAAACAAAAAATGTGCTCTCCGGTGTAATCAATTAAATATTTTAAACTTCTTTTAAAGAATATTTGTTATTCAATAAAAACCCAAAGTTTAGTCACTTGTGAATAAGATGGACATTTTCTCAATTATTACAGATATTCATTTCATGTTCATGAAATTAAGTGCCATGAAAAAAATAGTTAAAAACAACAACTCGGATTATAAGCTTTAACATTTAAAATTTCTATGATGCCGTAATAGACATTATATATTTTCTAGCTTTTGAAATTTCTTTAATTTCATAAATGTTATTTCTTTAATCTCTCGTAATCTAATTTTAAATAAATTAAGCCAATTATTTAATTTTTATTACATTTTATAAAAAGAAAATATAAATATTGTATTCTCTTCTTAATCAATGTAACGACTAACTTTTTAATTCAATACAAATATAAAACTCGTTAATTCCCTGTCGCGACTAAATAGAACATCAAAATCTATTTCTAACTCCTTATTACACTCTATAGCAAAAAACTTGACGCACCAAGAAGGAGATGTCCGATTGAAACGAAAATTGGTGGATAAGAAGACAATATACAGAATAGTAAATGATTAAAATTTCAGAACAATTGAGTAATTTATTGCAGAGTTACAGTAACAAGTTCAATAAGGTGTTGACCCGCCTCTAGCCTGGATACAAGCTGCCACGCAACGTGGCATAGACCGATAAAGCTCTCGGATGGTCTCTTGCGGTATTTCCTTCCAAATTCGATCCAATTGTCGAATGAGGTCATCAACATTCCGTGACAGATGCAATCGCCTTTCCATCATATCCCAGACTTGCTCGATGGGAGAGAGATCTGGTGATCTGGCAGGCCAAGGAAGAGTTTGACAAGCTGCAGACAGTTCATAGCAACACGTGCCGTATGTGGTCTGGTATTGTCCTGCTGAAAAACCAGCCCAAGGCGCTGCAAAAGGAACGGTAGCGAAACAGGTCTTAGGATGTCGTCGACGTACCGCTGTGCAATAAGTGTACCTCTAATGACGACCAAAGGGGTCCCACTGTCAAAGGAAATGGCCCCCCAGACCATAATGCCTTGTTGAGAGCCGGTGTGGCTTGCAATAGTGAAGGCAGGATCCCCCCTCTGCCCTGTGTGTCTCCAAACACGTCTTCGATGATCGTCAGGACACAGTTGGAAGGGGGATTCGTTGCTAAAGACTATACGTCCCCAATCGGCATCATTCCAGCCTGATCGAGCGTCGATTTTGCGTGTCTTAGAGCGTTCTTGGTGCGTCGATTTTTTTGTTATAGAGTGTATTTATTACTCTTACCGCAAAAATGTTTTAGTTACGAGGTTATATAAATTCTCACGATCTTTTTGGTCAATATGCTATAGCCAAATTATTTCAAATTTAATACTTTTGTAATACTTAATAATTATAATACTTCGTTTTCGGCTATTTATCTTTCGATAAATCGCCAACTATGGAACCTTTCCCGTGCTTCTAACTGTCCGTTAGGGACAATTATATTATTTTTAATTTTTAATTCTCGGCTTCAACCCTCGGTCCGACCGTTATTAAAAACTTTTCCGAAAATTATCAGGTTAAAAAATGCATCTCTTTATCCCTGTACGAGATCATCATTTTATTTTTGATAACATTTATTTTTGTGATGCATAAATTCTTATCAGCAAAATACAAGCAATAGAATTAGCTTATTTTTACAAAAAAAAAATTTTGATAGCAGCGCTCTTAAAATAGCAACTGATCGTAATTAAATTTCGCTCATTAATTTTACAAACAGTCTTCAAAAGGTGATATAAAAAAATCCTTGTTATTTCCTCCGATTCTAGTATACAATTACATGTTTGTATAAATTTATTTAGATAAAACACAATATTCATTACTTTTATTTATTAGTTAATTTTGGTTTTTAAATTAAAATGTTATGTAAATTTTTTATCAAAGATTGTTTGCTTAGCACACAGTAGCTTTAATTAAATTATACAATCATTAAAAATTTCTATCATGCCCTTATAAAGTTATTTTTAAAAAATTTAAAAAAATCTATGGGTTTAAAAAATAAATAAATATCACCTGAGAAAATATCTATAAGTGCCTTTGGTTTTTGTTTCAGGTTTTTTGTTAGGTAAAATTTCAGATACTGAAAAAATAAAGTTACGTATGTTTTTCTCTGTTTAATTTCAGTGAAAAATCAGTAGCCGAAATTTATGGAAGTTTGTACGTAATTTGGTCATATTTAAGCTATTTTCTTAATCATTACAATTCTTACAATAAATGATAATTTAAAAATTAAAACAATAATTTTACTTTAATCTTGAAAAAATCTTTAAATAAAGCTGCAGTTTTATTACATGAAAGTAAACAATGATATATATATCTTTTGCGTGGTTGGTAGGGCATTAGCCCCATGTCCAAAATATCGTGAATTTGTTCCACACCATCCAAAGTGTAGTAAACGTTGACTGGTGCACCTTAAGTTTGATTGGTCTCATAGACCTTCATGTTCTCATAGCAAATTATACCAGAGGGGCAACTGAATTGAAGAATCATTCTCTAGTTCTGGTCAAAATTACGATCTGTAGTTGAATGTATGAGTTTGTTCGCCCAATAAACGGGTTGAGACGTATGTGTGTGGCGGAATTTGAATACATTGCCACAGTTGGTGCCACTGGAAAACAAGAAGAAGCTCGCCTTCTTTTTCTTAATGGCATATGACAACAACAACAAATCTATGTTTTAAGAGAGTAAGAAAAAACGATTCCTTAAAGTTGAAATTTTCATTCAATTCAACTGAACATAATGCTTTTCAACTATATAATGTGGTTTCTATTATACAATTTCATAATGTGAATAATGTATGATAATAGTTAAATTGCAAATAAATGAAAAATGACTAGAGTAAAACAGGAGATGACTAGAGTAATAACTTGTAATAAGTTTATAAAACTAACACGTTCAACTGAGTAATTGATAATATTGGCTCATTTATAAAAAAGAATAGCACTATATTTAAAATTCAAAATGGGCATTTAATAATGATTAATGATATTCAATTTATCAGAAAACTCTTTATATAAATCTGTCAAGAAAAAAATATCAATAAAAGTTGAAATACTCAAGTATTATTTCAGAGTTGAATTTGAAATTTTCATTATAAAATCGGCTAGACCCAAAATATAATTTGAAATAGGATAAAGGAAAATGAGTTATGGTAAAATTCGATATTATGATTTTATTTAGTATTTCTGTATTGCTGGAATGACATTATAAAACTATTGTTCTATGTTTTACTGTTTCACAACAATGCAGAAATTTAAATAAAATCGTAACTCCGACTTATTATATTACCATCCGAATCATCCTCTTGCTTATTCCAATAATAAAAAACGAAGCAAGATAATAACATAAAAGATAAAATTTAATATTATATAGCATCAATTCAATGCAAAATAATATTACAGTGAATGCTAGATAATATTATATTGTATAGAGCCTAACGTCATATAATGCAAGGAAAGCAACGACTTTTTATGTCTTTTTCATATTCAGAATTTATGCAAAATAACGTTAGATTTTCTAGTTTCATTTTGTTATCTAATATTACATGCTACTTGGGATTATTTCCACAAACTATGTTTTAAGAAGAATGAAGAAAAATATTGCAACACCACGTTGTATTCATGTATATTCAAATATATTGTAGCTTATGATATAATAAACTGTTCTAGTGAGTGAATTCCTATTGACTTAATTAATTTAGTATAAAATATTAGTACAATCACATGTTTTTCTCCTAAACTTAATTCTTTTTTTAGCGAATCCTAACTTAAAATTTGTCGTAAATTGTTGAGCACTTTATGGTTGCTGAATCACTTCATAAATTTATTTAAAGGTCAATTTAAATTAAATTTTACAGCCAATTTAATGTTTTGTGAATACCATTAGCACACAAAAGTTAATACTATCATATTCAGGTTACCATAAATGATCACTTTTATTTATTAACATGTAAAGTTGTCTAATCCATGAGCTTCATATTATAGCTTAATACAAAAAAAAAGAGACTTTTCCGTTATCTTTATGAAAATAAAATTTCATACTTTCGCAATCTGTAAATATATTTTTCTAATCACAAGGTAACAACAACATTCTACACTGAGAAAAAGTCTTTTTTATAATCCCAAAATATTTAAATCTTCCATTAATATATCTTAAATATCTGTACTTTCCAAATATTTTCGGACATTTAATCTTCGAAATATTGCTCAAAAATATATGTAATAAAATTTCTAAAAAAAACTTTTTTCGCGTATCATATTTTAGTTTACAATAGACTTTTTAAGTGAATCTGTAAATTAGGGAAAAACTGTCAGTTTGACGAGATTTCATTGCAGAGTGAGGAAAAAGATTTAAAAAATGTTATTAACTTTTGATCCAAATATCGGATTCCAAAGTTCTGATAGGTTTTCTGATGAGCTTAAAGGTTGAACTGACCTAAAATATAGCGATTAATTAATACAGATTATATTCTAAGTTGCGAAATTGAATACATAAATGCACTTTCTCATAATAATCATGCATTTTTGACAGTTGAAAACAGTTAAGAATAGCTGCAATAAGGGAAATATGGTCAGAAAAGCGGTTAAACGTTTGGATCCTTAATCAACAATTTTTATAATAATTATTCATATTTCAATCTCCATATTAAATTGTCCTTCTGATAGACTTGTCTTCCATATCAGCCGTCACAATTATTCAAATATATTACTACTGATATGGTCAAAGCTACTAGAATATAATTAAATTTACCGTGCTTCTGGCTCTACGGAAACACCAAGAAGCTCTATAATTTTTACCGAAACGCTTTGGTAATAAATTTTGCAAAACTAAAAATAAAATATAGTTCTATAATATGTAATAAAATTGAGTAAATGAGGTAAATTTTGGAAATTTTATCATATTACTTTACAGCATAGCATGAAAACTATTTTTTTTATTAAATTTACATTTCAATTTTGTACTTTTTCACTAAATGTGTGGTAATAAGATTAAAAACCAAAATTTCCTGAAAATCGTTACCATATGAATGGAAAATTACCAAATAAATAGTTTAAATACTGTAATTTTGGTTTTATTAACCAGAATGATATTGTTTTTTTTACTATAAACCATATTACCATACAGTATTGTAAATATAAAAAAAGATTTAACTGCAGACAATGAAAATGTTCCTGAAACATCTTTCGAATTTAATTAAAATACTATAATTATTTTCATCGTAGTAAAATTGCATCTCAAAAATATAAATGCAAGATTTTAATAATGATAACAAAGAGGGACATTTTTAACACTTTTAAAATAAATAAAATAAATTTCTAATATTTTTTTCTTAATTTTTGCTCATAAATTTTAAAAAGTTAATTTTTTAAAATTACTAATATATAAATAGTACATTTTTGCAGTAAACGTATGTAGTAGATGCAAGTAAATTTATTTTTAGAACTGTAACTAAATTTATGACGTAGAGAATCTAAAGTCTTTACCTACGTTGATAGTGGACATTTCTAAAACATGTTTATAACAGTTAGAAGCACCATAATTGATTTTTATAAATTTTTCAGAATTGCAAACATACTTCAAAATCAATGTGGTGTGAAGAAGGGTGATCATGTAATAGTTATGCTCCCTAAAATTCCCGAATTTTGGTTGGTTTTTATAGCAGCCCTCAGAATTGGTAAGTACTTCTGTCCATATAAAATTATTCAAAGCTACATAATATTTATTAAATGCAGATGATTTTTTCATGGATGATAACGAAAATATCACAATAAAATTTTCCTTCTTCTCTGCAGAAGGAATTCGAGACTTAGCTTTACATAAACTACAAATTCAGAGTTATTTTGACAATTCATCCTCTAAACATTCTCTCAAGGAAAGAGTAATAAACTTCAAATTTTGAAAAAAATATATAATTATTGATTAAAGAAATGGAAGTTAGATAGAATTAGAAAAGATATGAATATGAAAAGATACGGAAAGAAAGAAGGATATGAATTAGAATGGACACTTCACTAAGTAATTAAGTTAGATAACCTAACAGATTAAATAATAAGTTAAACATTTACTATTTTTATTTGCTGTTTACTATTTTCTTTAACATTATATACTATTTTATTGCTATTTACTACTTCCAATAACATTATTTACTTCTTTTATTGTTATTTATCCTCATCAGCATTAGCACGACAGCTCTTTGTGAACCTGGGCCTTCCTCAGAAGTTCCTTCACCCAGCAATTGATTTCCAGTTCTTTACTTTAAGGATGGTAAATCGTCATCCACAAAGTTTTTCTATCTCCTTTTGGGCCTTCCTCTTGACCTTTTATTGGAGGGGGTTGCATTAAAGACTCTTAATGCTGTTCGTTCTGGGCTCATTCTCACTACATGCTAGGCCCATCTCATTCTACTTAGTTTAATAGATTTAATAATATCATCTCTATTAAAGATCTTATATATTTCAAAATTATATCTTTTTCTCCAGTTGTTGTTATCGAGGATAGCGCCAAAGATGGTTCGTAGGACCTTCCTTTCGAAGGTTGCTAATAACTTCTCTTCCCTTTTTGTTAAAGTCCATGTCTCTGAAGCATAAGTCAAAACTGCCTTGATTAATTCCTTATAAAGTAAAATCTTCGTCTTTCTTTTTATTAAGTAAGATTCAATAGAAGCGGCAATTGGCTGCGATTATTCTTTTTTTGATTTCAGGATTAATGTCATTTTGATAGTTTATTTCTGATCCTAGATTCTTAAAATTTTTTACAGATTCAAATTATTGTTATTTATTATTTCCATTAACATTATTTGCTATTTTTATTTACTAACATTCTTTATTATATTTATTTATTATCATATATATTATATATATAGTTATTTATTAACATATATATAATGCATATAAATATAGATAATAATATATATTATTAACATATATTATCACATATATTTACTATTTTTATTGATAACAATTTTGATATCATTTTCTTAAGAATCCAAGAAAAACAACTTATCCCAAAATCCAGGAAAATTATACCTCTTGTTCCAAAAATAATCAAACTTGTCAGTTATCTATTGGGAGATCTTGTACCAAAACTGTGTATAATGAGAAAGTTATTTTATGCTTCCATGTACTCAAATGCTCTAACTTTCAAAAATGGTCAAAAAAAAGTTAAACAAATGTCCTAACTAACAGAGCAGAGCCATAAAACAGTGATTTCTATGTAGATAAAACTTGCTGGAATATTGTAGCTCATTTAAATGACAGTGCAAATATTTCAGTTAGAATGGTCGAACGAGCAACAAAAAGCACTCTTTTATAGTTTTTTCGGGTCAAGAATGCCATCTATTGACAGACTTAGAAACTAATTTTGAAATAAATTTAATGGAAATCTGGTTTCCAAAACAGAACGTATCAAAGCATACATTTATTTCTATCTCATTTCGTATTACTTTAATTTGATAATATTAAAGAGTAAGTTGAATGTTAAGTTAAATTCATTTTTAACTAACTAATATGTATTCATATGCATGCTTAAGAGTCAATTACAATTTTATATACGACATATAATCACGATGTTAAACGTATAGTCTTTTAATCGTCTTCTTCTGTCTTCCTCTTGAAAAATATTCCCAAAATGTGGACATTTCATTGATAAAGGACAATATCAACCACATACATTCAAGGAACTGATTGAAATAAGATTAAAACGATATCTCTATTTAAAAGATTCAGAAATATCTTAGTTTATTATTTTAATGTTTTCGAAAAATATACTTTAATTTAAATTAATATCTGAATATTGAAAAAAAAGTCATTAATATACATAAAATGAACCATAATTTTGAAGACGCAGCAACTCAAATTTCTCAAAATTTACATTTAATTTAGCTGTAAAACAGAAAGAATGCTAATAAAAAATGATATATCATAACAAAATTATTTTACTTAGAATAAAAAATTCAAGAGTTTTGATTCAATTTTAAAACCGTTATCTTATTAAAGCCCAATATGAAATTTGTATAATTTGAATTTTAATTCCAGAAACTTGAATTATTCAATTAAAATATCACAATGTCAAGTAATATTTGTAAATACTCCAAATAAAAACGGTAAGACATAAATTTTATTTTCGAATGTAATATTAATTTGCAATTTCAAAAGTGAAAAGAAAAACTTGAAATTATGCAATAGACATATCTTCATGAATATGAATGCCTCCGAATGCTTAATTCAGTTAATTTAAATGTGAATAAAAAACGTATTTGGTTTTGTTAATTAATTTCAGATAAAAACATTACATAAAATATTTTAAATGAAAATACATTAATTTAAAGCATATTTAGAACTTTTTTAACAATATTACATCTTAAGCACGTAAATTTCATTCTAATTTAAAGCAACTTGTTATTACTATTTCCATAAAAAAACAACAAACATCTTACGAAATACTGTGTAAATAAGATATTGTAATTATCTCTCTCAAAATTCTTGTGAAATAATAATTTTCAAATACCATGTTTGTTGTTATCTTTCTAGCAAGTTTGTACTTTGACATAATTCAATTACCGCCATTTTGTGTTATATAAACATGCGTTTAATTCAATAACACAAAAAACTTTTTCGGTTAGAATTATTCTAGCTCGATATTGGTCTTCTAGAAACTCTTAACATAATCGCTGATTCAAATTTCATTAAGGTAAAATATTTGCGCTTGTTCGTGAATTCTCTTGAATTTAGTTTTTGTAAATAATTGTGCCTTAACTTCAAGATACAGAATAACTTAAGCGTAAATAACGCGAGTAAAAATGTAAATTGTTATAAATTCTTTTCACTCTTCAAATTATGTTACATTTTGAGAAATTGCTTAGAAATATTTAAAAATATGTTTAGAATATTTATAAATATGCTAAAATAAAACTATTTTCTGTCAATCCAAGTGAAGCTGAGAAAGATATTTTGCTAGAAATAAGTGATGCTAAAGAAACTAAATTCTTTTCAACCCAAAAAATTGAACTAATATTTCATTGATTAGTTTTATTTTTTTATTTCACATAACATAGTATTTTATATTGTGTATAGTTACGCTATTCGATTTAAACTTGCATTTAAGACAGATCTTACAATTTTTTTACATTAAAGATAAACTTTACTTTCTTAAATTGTTTTATAGTTTGGCCGCATTTCAGAAAAACTTAGAAAGCAGAAATCGTTTAAAGAGTACTTACCATACATTTCAGAATTATACTAATTTCTATCTTCTTATCTTTAAATTCTAATAATTTTAAAATTATTTCAAAATTCAATAATTTAACTGCGTTAAATAAAAACGGGATTTCAGAAACAGTAATAAGTAATCAAACACAGTACGTGCGTACGTAGATGTGTATGTTTTATTTAAGTCTTAACGGAACCACTTAGATTTCGGTGTGCAAACATTCTACAACAACGAGGTAAACATTGTCAACTCTAAGACTTCTTCTGTCTACTAGTTAGTGACTTCCTTCCAAAAAGTGATTTCGATAAGATTAAAATTTTTGTCCTTCTTGCACTCAAATCACAAACTATTCTGTTTTTTAATTTGTTAAAAACAGGACGTCCCGACTCTGTTCTCATTTCAGGTAATAATGGCTTTATTTCAGGCTTGAAATTGACTTTATTTCAGGCTTGAAAATGGCTTTATTTCAGGCTTGAAAATGGCTTTATTTCAGGCGAAGGAGTGGAAGGAACATACTTATCCCGTTTGAGGCGGTGATTTCAGGTTTGGCATTTCAGCTGTAAAAAATTGCGTTCAAATTACGGTATAAAGTACCATCACTTTGAGGGCATCGTTCGCTAAATAAATTTTACAGTAAAATCCATTTTTACCGCAAAATAATATACAATAATTTTTACTGTAATATTTATTTAATTAAAGTGATTCAGAAGTTATACTGTATTTATTACTGTAAAATTATGGTTTATCAGATTTTTGTTACATTTTCACAGCAACTTGTTCCGGTAAAAGTGGATTTTACGGTAAAAAGTACCAACATCGTAATTTGATGCGGAATAATTTTTTAGTGCAGTTTAGCTTCAAAATAAATTTCTAAATATAATTTATCTATGCCAATTATAAAATCATACAATATTTTATATTCGGGCATTCCTTCATCATTTAGTAAATGGGATAGTTTTTACTTTTTTTTTCTTTCAATTTTATATTTTTTTCCAAAGATATATTACGAATAACATCAGCGTCTGGAATGCAGGTTGTTCTTGATACGGTGTAGCGATTAAATTTTAAATTACCGGATTAATAGCCCAACAATAATATATGAGTTATTACCTGGTATTTCCTCTGATGTTTTTAAGATTAAGAACCACTACCTCGAACCTTTCCGATTTCTTTGCACTGATGTCTTAAAGGTTACGTGCTATTATTCGGTATATTATCCAAGTATTCCCTTCACTATAGGTTTTTTTAGGCCAAGTCCTTTAGCCAGGTATTTTCTACATTGATGCTTTTAAAAATACACACTAATCATTGTTATAATAATAACCAGCGATTACTAATAACAACCAAATAAGACCGTTAAAGGGAAATTTGAGTTTCATTAAAAATTGATTTATAGTTTTTTAATATTTATAGTGTGCTGTATTAATTTAACAATAGCAAATGAACATAAATAGTGTTAGGGACATGTAGGAGAAAGTCTAAAATATGTATTTTTAATGCCATGTAAACTACGTGCTTCTTTTGTTGATCGCTACACTGGTGAAGAGTATTTTTGTAAAATAAATATTGCAAAGTCAATTAGAATTTTTTTTTAAATTTAAAAAGATATATATATATATAAAGCCAATTTTTTTAGAACACTTCTGGGGAAAATTGGTGACCAGGGATTAACTATGTATGAATAATAACGTTTACGATGTCGAATAATATTGTGCGCAGCTAACCTCTTTGGATGTCGGAGACAAAAATCCGGATTGAACTACTGTAAAAAGCATCGGCGCTTAGGTTGGAAGCATCGACACTTACGTTTTATAGGAACATGCTACGAAACAAAAACTCTGATGAACCGTAATTTATACAGTATTAATTACCGTAAAATCACTGAATCACTCGAATTAATATTACTGTAAAAATTGCGACATAATATTTTACGATAAAAATGGATTTTACTTTAAAATGGGTTTCACATCAACCGTAAAATCCATTATCCGGATGAGACACCCAAAGTGCCAGTACTTTAAACCGTAATTTGATCCTGAATTTTTAGAGTGTGCTAAAACAACCAAGCAGTAGATCTTTTTTTTACCCCTTTATAACTACAAAAACTACCTAAAACAGATCTATATCACCCCCGGAAGATCTTTTAAAAATTTCGTTTATAATTTGTACACTCTTATATTTTAAAATAGCTCCATAAGATCCATATAAATAACGTTATACTCATTTTAGCAAGATAAATTTCTGGTTCAATCAAAGTCCAAAAAATTACATAAACCGATGTCCAGTATGTAATAAATCAATAAATTTGTATCTCTTTTTTTACATAATAATTTATTTTCATACATTCTTAACAGTAGAGCTCTTCTAAAAGAATAATTGACGATTTCGAATAGATTATTGTTACTGCAATAAAATATAAATTACTTTAATTTAAAATTTCTCCAATATTAATCGTTAAATATTTGAAATAAAGTTCTTTGAGAAGATTTTGAAACATAAATTTATGATAAGTTAATAACAGAAAATCAACTAAAAAATTTAAAATATAGTCGTATGATAAGATAAATAAGTATGACGTGATATGAATTCAAATCCTTTCGGGAATAGCATTTTCATATCATTTATCATGGGTTAAATTGAAAACGATGACATGCCAAGATTTATTCATGAAAGTTTGAATTAATGAAATCGAAAGTAATAGGAATAAAACAGGTGTATATTGTCTCATAAATGCCTATTGTTCATGAGTACCAGGTCACAAAGGCATTCATACAGAAAATTAGTGTGAAATATCATGGCCATAAAATATGCTTCAAAATTAATTTGAGATCTCATATAAACAAATGAGTTTCAATACTTTTTTTTTACAAAAACGGTTTGTTGTTTTAATAAATTCTGTTATTTTATCTTTTTGTTTCAAAATGAAGTGTGAATTCGAAAATTAAATGAATTCCATATCTCATTCTGAATTACAAATATTGCGGCTTTTTACTTAGTTCATATGAATATAGTTTTTTTTTTAAAGTGATTGCCAATATTTTAAATTAAAGGCACAATTATGATTTTTTAGATTAAATTTTATGATTTCTAACAATAGTATATGACAAAGATCAAACATGGGTAACTCATGTCCTCTTCGGTTAATCTAATCACACGAACTTTATTGGAAATAAAATTATGCACTGACAACGATAGTATGGTAAAAACTACCAGGATATGGAAATATTTCCCGTATGAGAACACCAAAAGATAAATTAATTTCATGACTTTTGATAGTCTATCTTTAGGAGTCTATAATAGCTCTTCACCTCACTCTATTTTAGCCAAATATTTTGCCTTTTCTCATGTCTTGCTTATTGTTTTTAATTTATGCATAATCGTACTACGCCAAGTATTTTTAGGTCTACCACTTTTACTATTCCCCTGAGGGTTCCAGTCAAAGACTTGTTTTACTTTAAATTTCTGTGATTCACGTAGAACATGAGCAATCCACTCTCATTTCGTTTTTTAATTTAATTCATTTTATATAATCTCCATTTTTGAATGTATGATATGAAAGACACATGTCATATTATAAGATAGCGACATCATGCATGTAAATAAAAAATTCTCACATCACAAATACTTGTACGTATGTTATTATAAATGTCCTAAAGGTTCTAATTTTAAAAATAATAAAAGAAAATAAAGGTTTGAAAAAAACTGCATTTATCAAGGTGTAAAACAGAAAATAATTTTGTTTTTGACAAACCTAAAAATAAAAAGTTTAAGTTTTGAAAAACGTTGAGAGACTATTCAGAGATGATTGAAGTATATCACAGGTGTGATTACACTATACCCTACGCATTTCGCTTTAGATCTGGCAAAAATTAGTTCAATTGTTTCAAATGACATTAGAAGACTTCTCGGGAGTGATAGAAATTTGTTACGAAAATGATGCGCCTTTCTTTTTTCTTTATAGGTATCACAAAAATGTAATTATTTTCTCCTCTACGCAATTTCTAACAATTATCTTTAGTTTATTTTCTTTTTTTAGCTATGTTTTCTTAATTTTCTCAAACTGAAAAGTAACCCATTTTTTTTAATAAAAGATCCTTGAACTCTTCAAAAAATAAATACAATTCATGTGCTATGTATTTTAGGAAACAAATGTAATTTTGAAAATGAAAATGTAATTTAATGTGATTTAGAAAATAATCACAATTTAGAAAACAAATGTAATTTAAAAATCAAATGTATTTTATAAAGCAAATGTAAATTAATTAGGCATTGATTTACAGTAAAAAATTGAGCATTTTAAGTGGCCGAAAAAATTTCGACTCATGATAACTTCTATTTTGCTATATGCCCAGAAATTCGACTTGCAGTAGTTAGAAAAAGCTTGTATAGTCATCCAGCACAAAGCTCCAGTTAAAATTTGTGTGCACTAGGGGGTCAAAAATTGGTCAAATTTTAAGCTGGTGATAATTTCTCTTTGGCGATAATATGGTAATATATTCCTTGCGTCTATAATATGCCTAGATGCTCTTTTTTGTTTAGTTCAAGAAACGATTAAAACTTCGATTGTCATCTATATCTATATTATCATCATGTCTTCTAATGTAAAGCTCCAGAGGAGATTTTGGAGCTCTAATTAGTTGAAAAATTATCAATTTTGAATCACCAATAAATGTGATAAGCAATTGCATGACAATAAATTCTGTTTATAGAGGTCAAAAATTATTGATGGAAATTAACATAGTCATCAAGGATGGAATTTGAGCGTTTTAGTCAACTGGAAAATTGTCAATTTCTTTACTGAAAAATTCCACCTTCACACATAAGCGAGATACTTTGTAACATAATAAAATAACAAAGATAATAAAAGTAACATAAAAAAATAAAGTAGCAAAGTAACATAACAAAGTAACGTAATAAAATTTTTGCTTTGTGACATTTTAAAAATCTCTTAAAATATTTTCTCTAGGATCCATTTTAAGTCCGACAACAATGCAACTAAAAGTAAAAGATTTAACTTATCGTTTGGAATCCTTAAAAGCTGAATGCATTATAGTTCATGATTCTGTAGCAAACATTGTTGATGAAGTAAGTAGTTCATATGTATACGATTTTCTATTCTACGTTGTCTCCTTATGGCTGTAATAAATGTTTGTATTTTTCCGTGAAAACTTTTTCTTAAAAAAAATAAAGTAACATTGCTAGTCTTACTTAGTCGTATGTTTGGAAACTACTTAATCATTGTCTTTAAGTTATCCCACTTCTCATACTATTAGTCGATAGTAAATAGTTAAAACATTTTTTTCTTGATCTTTTTTTTTTACCAGTTTTTAATTTTTCCCTTGATCTATTTTTAACCAGTTTTCAATATTTTCTGGAAAGTGGCTACTCTGTAAAACTAAAATTTACGTTTGTCATAATGAGGTTCACTAACTTCTTATAAATTAATTTCAGAAAAACAATCGTCTTATTTATTACGGAGAAAAAAATTCTGGTAAAATTACCGTACTCTATAGTAATGAAATTTCTAGTTACGAAAAAAATATATTTCTGGTTAATAAAACCAAAATATACGGTTTTTAATTCATTCATAAGGTAATAGTTTATTGAATTTCAGGTTTTCAAAATTATAGCTCTTATTTCTACACATTTAGTAAAAAATATGAAACTGGAAAGTATATTTTACTGAATAAATTATTTTTTGCCCCTCTCTAAGGAATCATGAAGAAATTACCAAATTTGCCTATTTTTACTATATTTACCAAATTTTATCACGTATTGAAAAACTATATTTTATTGTTAATTTTATCAAATTCATTACCAAAGCGCTTCGGTAAAAATTACCGAGCTTTCGGAATTAACTTTAATAGTTTATTAACAAAAACTTTATTAAAATTCAAAATTAAATTTAAAAACGACTAACGCAGAATAAATTCGATTTAAGTAACTATCAATTATCACGCATAAAGAATTTTTTAACTTGACTCTTAGCGTTCTAATTAAAAACTTTTTCAAACCATGACTTTTATTATACTTCATGGAGATCAATGAAAGAGCAATTTGAACTTTTTTTAAGATCAACTATAGTTTTTAAAAGCTTTCCAAGCTTTCACAACAATCTTAAAAAATGGCTACTTAGGATATTTTAAAAGACTAAATTTAGCTAAACACTAATGCAAATTGAATTAAAATCAAACTTTTCAAAAACCATTTTTTTTTTCATTAACAGGCTTCTAATTCATATAAATATTTGAAGAATAAAGTTTTAGTATCTGAAAACCCAACCAGGTAATATATTGTTTGATTTCCTTTCAATTAAAATGTTCTTCATTTTCTCGTGAAATACGCAATAAAATAACAAGAAAAAGTTGACTAGGGAAGAATAATGAAACCCAATAGCAGTAATTCCTAACTTAATACGCAATAAAATTAACTATATTGCTAGTCGCAGCTGTCCATAAATATCAGACAATTAAATAAATCAATTAAAAAGCGGAAGGAGATAGAAATTATTTTCTGCATTTTACAGAAGAAACCAAGTTATTTACTATAAAAAAATTTCAAAATTGCTTGCAAAGCTCTTAAACATATGTTGCTATTGTTCGGGAAAAACTATTTAAAAAAATTTAATACCTACACCATTTACAGAACAACGTGGCGTAGTCAAGAACGATTTTCGAATACGAACATTCGTATTTCAATACAATACGAACATTCGTACTTCGACACAATGTTCGTATCTCAATACGAACAATCGTATTTCGGTTGGAATATATTAACATAGCATCAGAAAATATTGTCCTATAGTTGTTCTCGAAATTAACGGAATCTGTTGTCTAAACTTGTAAACAATTTAAAGACTAGATGACAATAAATTCTCCAATTTCTTTTAACAGAACGTAGCAAAACGTAAATATTTATATCTTCTTCCATTTTTCTTAAGTTGATTTTTCCACTTGTCAATATCATTTTTTGGGAAATTCGGAAAAAAGTTTTAAAAAAATCTCTCAAAATTAACTCATTAAAACTCATAAAATATTTTAAGCCAAAAATATCACTTTATAAAATTGTGCAAAAAGTTAATTCCTATTATTATTTAGGAATATTTTATTAAATTATTCATTGTTTTAACTGGACACAGTTTAATATATATAATTAAAGTAAATATTATTTATTGACAGTTTAACAGTTGTGAAATGCTGCGTAATGAGTTATTATCATTGGATGCATGCGATAACCAAACACCGCTTTCAGTTTTTATCCTTTAATTTTCAATAATGATCAAAATTGAACTCATAATAACAGCAGACGTAAATAAATATTGTTTGTAAAAATCCTTAAGTTCGGGATAAAAAAATATTTTTCGATAGACAATATTTCTAGAAAACTACATTATATCATGTGACTTAACTGTACAATAAGAATGCCCGTATGCCATCCTTTTCATCAGATTTTTATGCACATTGATGTAAATAATAAAGCTTATTTTTTTAACTTTTTTATTTTAGAAAACCTGGATGGATTGACCTCAACCATGTACGAACTGACGCAGTTGATCATCAGGTATTTATATAACAAATGCTTCCACTATTCCCTTAAATTGGTATTATTTTCCTACTAGGAGCAGTATACTGTCTGGCAATCACAATATGAACCCCTTACTCACTGTCAGCAATCTCACTGGGAGCTGAACTTGTAAATGCCTGACAGTAGTCGCTTCAGACATTTGTGCCATTAAATTGCAGAATCACTTAATCAAACAGCCACATCAGACAAATTTTTACTTTTTTTTAAATAAGAATTTTTGAAGCCTTGGCAAGTTCCTAAACTGAACAATATAAGATAGGGGAGAGTGGAGTCAATTGTAACATTTTTTACTTAACTATTTTTAACTAACAAAAAATCCAATATATTATTAGTATTAATTGACAGACGAGTAAAGTAGACTATCCTCTACTAGAAAAAATAAATAAATACCTTATTTTAAATGTTATTTTATTAGTTATCAACAATTTTTGACAGTCGTGCACTTGTTACAATTGTCCCCACTTACGGGGTCAATTGTAACAGTTCATAAATTCAACTAAAACACAGTTAATTATACATATTATCATAGTTGTGATATATTTTTTTATTGATCAAAATAGTAGTAATATTTTAGGAGTAAAAATAATAATGAGCAAAGACCTAAAGGGTTAAACTTTTAACTTTAAGGGGTAAAAATTTTTAATTTATGCTGTGAAAGGTGACAAATAAAATAATGCACTTGCAACGTAATATAAATGATATAGGAAACTATTGGTTATTCTTAAAGAGTTAAGTAATGGTTTGTAAACATAAGATTATTTCTTTTCAGCTGTTACAATCGTCCCTTTACTTATTGTTACAATCGTCCCCAAGACGCCATTTCAGCTTTATTTGTTAAAAACAATGCTAGTTAATTAACAAAACTAATCTTTTTTTTTGAAATGTTAATTAAGGTGTCCACTTACATATTCGGTTAATAATTTTTATTTGTTTAAACAGAATTACTTTGTTACAATATAATATTATAATACCAAAAAAAGTACTTACGTAGCGTGAAAATATCTTTTGTAATGTAACTCTTTCAAAAGTACATAAAAATGGTTGCCAGCAGGGGTGTACATGTAGATTTATTAAATACACCTTGTGCGCTACCGAGGAACCAAATCTAGAACCCGACACTCGAAATTTTTGCTTTGTTACAATCGTACCCTGTTACAATTGACCCCACTCTCCCCTACCATTATATAATATTCATATCAAATCTAACCTCACAATGGTATAATGAGCTGACAGGGAAATTTCCGGAATCAAATCACTCAAACTAGAAATTGTGTACCGACGATTTCACGAATCGCCTGATCCACGCGCGCTGAACAAGATCATCGGTAGACACTAGCTTCCTTCCCTGACCGCCTGCATCATGAACATCTGTGTGTCCAGTATCAAAGTTCCTGCACCATTTTTGTACTTAGCTGTCACTCATGAACGTTTCTTCGTACACTTTACTCATTCGTCTATGGATTTCGGATGCATTGCTTCCTTCAGCATGCAGAAATCGAATGACTGAATGCAATTCACATTTGGCGAGAGACTCTATTTTTTGAAGCATGACAACCGTGAATCCACGCGTTCACCGGGCCAACTACAGACACAGTGCAAGACGTCTAAGCACGGACCTAGCGGATTATATATGTAAGTATATATATTATTTCTCGAAAAGGGGAAGCTCCGTCACCTATAATTGGTATGACAGTTTGCGGCACCTTAGCACTCTTTATGCTTAAAATCTCTAAAGCCATTTTATAAAGGATCAAAAATTAGTCTAAATAATTACTCCGTAAATAAGTTTTTATTTCTATGAAAATACGAAATCATTCGAAATAAATACTTAATGTATAGATAAATATTCAACATGCTAGAAAGTGAGTCAGGCTGGTTTTCCGTTTTATCTTCTTCGTACATTCAAGTTTTTTCATAATATAAATTTAAAGTATTTTCATGCTCTTTCTGATTTAATTCTATATCACTTTATCATTACTTTTATTCTTATCAATAGAATCTACGTTTGTTTGTTGCCTCTTCTTTTATCAACAATATAAATGCAAACTATTCTACAATTAACTCAAGGCTCTGGCGCTTTTGACCCTAAAATCCATTTTTTGCGATATGTGTTAATGAACAAAAAAACCAATATACTGAAATTTTTTAGGTAATGATTACCGTAAAATCCATGAATCACTCAAATTAATATTGCTGCAAAAATTATGGCAGACTATTTTACGGTAAAAATAGATTTTACGGTAAAATAGATTTTACGGATGACGCACCAAAACTGTCAGTATTTTATACCGTAGTATGATCCAGAATTTTATATTGTGTGCCTTTAGAATATTTTTAAAAATTCATTACAGTTATAAATCTTATTTGAAAAAATTAGATAATAACTAAGGTTAAATAAGGATTTACATAATAATTAACTATAGCTTTAATTAATAAAATGACGCTAACTAAGGATCGATGTAGTAATTAGTAATAATCAATGTATAACACTAATAAATAATTCATAATAATTCAGAATTAAAATTTAATTTTCATTAATATAGTTTCATTTTAAAATAAAATATATTTAAAAAATATAATTTGAATGAAATTGGAATGTAAACTGTTCTGGTATTTGCAGTGTACTCTGACAAAAAGTGATGATTCCATGATAATATACTTCACAAGTGGAACAACAGGCAATCCAAAAATGGTAGAACATACTCACGCAAGCTATGGAATTTGTTTAAGAGATTACGGCAAGTAAGATTCTTTCGCATTCATTATAATATTTAAGCGTTCATCACAAAAAAATAAAATTTTTAATCGGCAAATTATTAAGCAGTGTATAATGAAACAGCTTTAAAATTTAAGTATTAATCTGGAATAAAATTTAATTATTAATGTAGTTTAAATTTAACTATTACTATATAATATAAAACAGAAAAATGTCAGACGGATTGAAGATTCTATTTTTTAAGTAGGCAGTAAGAATCATAAAAAAATAAGCTAACTGAATCAATAATGAAAATCAGTACAGCAAGATAAATTAAAGGGCAGACGATATTTTTAGAACTGATTCAGAACAGACTTTTTCCTACCGAGTTATTATGAACAGTGTAGAAAAACCGTTACGGGAAATATAAGATTCAGTTTTTGTTGAGAAATCAGAACTGCACTCTAAGAAATAAAACTCTCCATTTTGTCAATTCGGAAATCATTGCGATATATTTCGTTAATTTTGTTACTCATTTCGTCTAAAAATCACGTGTTTTGTGAGAAACGCGAACTCTCAAATATCCGACGAAAATGTTTCCTCTATCCAGAACCTCATCGCAGTGCATTGGGGAGATTGTTAACTAGAATGATGAAATTAAAATGAATGCTAGAAGATCGAAAATAAAGTGACGAAAAAAGCCAACCGGGCTATATTGCGGTCAAGGAATTGGCTTCATACCAGAAGGATCTCAGGTGTCAAATCTCGCTGGGGGTATATGTGTTATTTATCTCTCTGTTCTAAACCTCTGCTTCTTGTGTTATTTAGATGACAGTTATTCACTTATGTAGTGCCCTAGATAAAGTGCCCAAGATTATTAGATGATGACGCCCAATCTAATCAGAAAATGAATCTAATTTACGAATATAGAAAAAGACCAAAAGGTAAATTAAAAATTAAAGCATTAAATCAAAATGGAAAAGCGCCTAAAGCAGCTAAAACCAAATTTGCTTTATTTTAACTCAGTTATTCAAAAAAAGCACATTTAAAGCAAAAAAAAGCAATAAAAACAAAAGATATATGTGTTGGCAAGACAGCACTTCATCAGGGGACACACTGCCTGCCAACACACAGGAGCCTTTTTGTTGTCAGTGGAAAAACCAAAACTGACAGTGCCCCAGGGTCACATAATGGATAGACAAATAAGAGAAAAATCATTATAAGAATTGAGAAGCACAGAGAAATAATGAACCAGCAAACACAACTTAAAAGTACACATAGTAAGATTTAAAAATGATACGCCCACTTATAAATAAAAATAGTTACAGTTAGAATAACCAAATCAAAGTAAAATATAAATTGCCAAATCAGTAAGAAAATATTATAAATAAATCAAGTGCTGACCTCTATTTGAAAATCTTGAAAAATGAAACAAAAAGATATTCAATGAGTAAAAGTTTTGATGCCCAAGATACTGGAGGTGGTTCCCAAGATTATCTGAAAAGTGAGATGCATTAGGCGCTACGAGGTTTTTCTGTTTTGGAAAAAAAAATAGAATGACGAAATATTTCTTAAATATTGATTAAATTCGTTTTCTCGAAGAAGTAATTGTAAGAAGTAACAATAGTTATTATGCCACTTTAGTGGAATTTTCGCTGGGAGCAAAGACCAGGAAACGGTTTTGTCAAAAACGAAGAAAGTTTCACGAAATTTGAGCATCCATTTTTTTACAGTGCACTGGTTACAGGATAAGAAAGTAGAGAAGTTTGAATTAGATTATTGACTGAAGAATTTTTCGATGTTTCATCAAGTCTATTATCATCATATAATAAGTCGTCTGAATGGATGGAATCGTTAGTGTTTTGTTTTAGTAAGAAGTGATGAAAATCATCCTTGATATTTAAATAAAAGCCATTTTTATAATAACCGGATCTCCAATTGTAACACTCGGTACAAGTTATAAAAGAAAAGAAAAAATGCGATAAAAGTAAACCAACGCTTCTAATTCTAATTAGAAAATGATAATCATTAGTTAAATATAAAAGGGAATGCAAATTAGAGTAAAACATTTTTTAATTAGTCCTACAAAAAAGACAAAAAAGTTGGTTTAAAAATTGAAACTACTGTAAGAAATTGGCAATATTAGCATTTTTATCATACTGTCTGTAATTCCGGACGAAATTACGATATAAAATATCAGCACTTTGGGTGCATCATCCGCAAAATCTATTCTACTGTAAAATCCATTTTACCGAAAAATCCCTTTTTACTGTAAAATATTATACCGCAATTTTCCCAGTAATATTTATTTAATTCGAGTGATTCAGTAATTTTATGGTGATTATTACTCTAATAATTATAATCAATCAGACTTTTTGTTCCCTAACATGTTTCGGTAAAAATAGATTTTACTGTAAAGAATACCGTCACGAATAAAAGTGAAATATACGATAAAAAAATATATTCCTTAATTTTTTAGTTCATATGGTAATGATTTACAGGAATTTCTGATTTTCCAAATTAAAATACTTATTTCTATTTTGTAAAAAAATACAAACTCTGAAAAGTAAATTTAACCGAATAAATGTTTCTTATGCCATGCTCCAAAGTATCATAATAATATTATCAAATTTTACTACATATTATAAAACCATATTTCATTGTTTATTTTAACAAAATCATTACCAAAACAATTCGATAAAAATTGGCGAACTTTTGGTGTTCCCATGAAGTTAGAAACACAGTAAATATTACAAAATTTTCTGGTAGCTTTGACCATACTTTTTTCTCAGTGTTTGTCAACTCGCATTTTTTCAGGTATAATTTAGATCTTACAAGTAACAACATACTTTGGGGAATGACTGACACAGGCTGGGCTCTTACAGCTTATAACTTATTTGGAGCTTGGACGCAAGGTGCTTGCATATTTGTTCATGAAATGCCTAGGTTTTCAGCTAAGAAAACACTTCAAGTAAGTCGCTGTCTTAAGATCTTAAATTAATTGAACAGGTTTTCTAAAAAACGATTTTATGATATTGAATAAGGTTTTTTAATTAATTACTCCATGTTATTTAAATCAATTACTTAAACAGGAAATTTCAATATTTTGCTGATATTATTTACTACATGAAGAAAAAATTTCGGTTAAAATTACCATACTACAAGTAATAATATTTCTAATAAAAAATATTTTTAAAAAACATATTTCTGATTAGAAAACCAAAATATACGGTATTTAAACCATGTATTTGTTATTTTCTGGTTCCCAGCGTAACAGTTTACCGAAAACTTATTGTTTTCATAAATATAGGTAACCGAACAAATTGTTTTAACTCCATACTCTAAATATCATCGTAAAACTACAAAATTTTATCATTTATTGTGAAATTATATTTTTTTTTCAAATAGCGGGCACTGAACATTATTCTTCGCCTTGGAAGGTGCCGGAATTGTTACTTATTTCACGTTACCCAGTGGGCACCTGTGAACCAAAGTCACGGAGGCGAGCAACATCACCCACGCCACACTGCCACAAACCCGTTTGACATATAGAGAGAAACATCCATGCCCAGAGCAGGATTTGAACCCGCAGCCATTGGCTTCGCAGTCAGGCGCGCTAACCGCTTGGCCACCTGGCCGGCAATTATATTTTATTGTAAATTTTTCCAAAATCATTACCAAAGCGATTCGGAAAATATTACTAAGCTTTTCGGTGATCTCGTGAAACCAGAATTTATCACTCTCTTACCTTTTGCATTCAGTAAAATTAAAATTGACTCGACATTTTCAACCGTTACCGCACAAAAAAAATTAAAAATGAAATAATAACGGTAATAAATAAAATAATGGTTAAAAATAAAATAAAAACGATGATTCTAACAGCAAGAGATCAGAAGAATAAATGGCGAAAAAATGAACCCTTTCACCTCTTTTCTAACGAAATTCAACTTTCGTGTAGGTATACATATGAAATAACCAATCAGGTTTAAGGAATTTATGGTGTGATCGTGGTGTGATTGGATGTTCAAAATAATCTCCCCGAAATATCTTCCAGAAACTCAGTTAGCGAGATTTCAAAAACTTCTTGGAGATATTTAAAAAATTCGGCACGGGAAATCGCCAGGAATTCTATGAGCCACCCAATATGTTTAAACACCGATGTATATAATTTTATTATTTTATGCTGATGACAACCATAGTAAGATATGCTCCACTCGTAAGACATACAGAGTATAACAAAGCGAAATAGCGAACAGTTCATTGATATTAAATTTTATGATTAAGTATTGATACATCTTATGTCTAAATGTGTGTGCTCTTTTAACGTGTGATATAAAGCACTAAATGTGTGATATAAAGCACTCAGATAAAACTACTTCATAAATATGAAAGAGAAATGAAGAAAAAATAAGAACAATAAACTATAGCTTGCTTAACTTTTAATAAAGTTACTTTTACGTTTCTTAGATTTAAACTCGTTTTAATTTTTAAAGCTCATTATCCGATCCCACTATCAGATCTCACTATGGGAAAACAACATCAGCATTTTAAATACAGCGGTTGTTGTAATTATTGGTAAAATAAGGGTGATAGCTATTTTAAGTGACGATCTAATGTGAACGTTGAAATAAAAAAGAAAACTATTTAAAAAATAAACTCTGATATACCAGAGAGAAATTGCCAGATTAGAAAGTGCAACTCTACAACATAAACAAAACAAAAAAACGTGAGGCTCGCTCATAGAATGCTAGATTTATAACAGCAATAACAGGTGTTATTTTATTTATGGCAAAATTTTTAGGTTTTGCGACTTGGGGTTTATTTCAGAGAGTTTTAAATGAGGGAAATAAGTGTTTCAGAAAGTAAAGTTAACAATATCATCCGTGTTTTGTAAAACGATTAAGAATAGCAGATTTGCATAGATATCAATCAAGCAGATAAACTTTTATTTTTGTAAAATAGTTTATAATAATGGCGTCAATCCAACTCCAATCCAACAACTGAAACGATACGCAATTATTTCATTGAACGCCATCTATTAGCGACAAAACAACTTACTGTTAATCGATTTCTAGTCCCAATGAGAATAGGCATCTTTTATATTTTTGTCTCTGATATATTTGTGTTCTGTTTTCATGTATGTTCTGCTTTGGTGTATTATTTTTTAACCCTTCTATGCTCTATCATTTGGAATATTTATATAAATATTTTTGAGGTGTGATCAGCCTTTGTGTTTGCAGAAGAATGGTTACATTATTTCATTCTGAAACTATTTTACTATCTAAATTAAAACACTTTTTCTTTAAAATCTTTATCTCTTCTCAGATTTTAGAAAAATACCCCATCGATACGTTTTGTGCTGGAACGTTTATATACAAATCACTTGTGCAGGAAAATCTAAATGTTCATAGATTCAACAAACTGGAACACTGTTTCTCTGGTGGAGAGACACTGGTAAGCTGGTTTTCAATTTTTAGATTACATTTTTATTCATATTCAATAATATATGTACGGCTACAGATAATTTTAACTAAACATACACAGTTAAAAAAATTAAATTTACAGAAAAAAACTGACAGCTGGAGTGACTGTTTGAAACTACTATGAATGTATGAAACTGTTTTTTAATAAATGGGTGGGTTCAAACTAAGAAGCTGATATGCGCTTTCCAATGGTTTATTAAAACATATAATACGGCACATAAATGTTATTTACAGAAGAATTAATATATTATAAGGAACGTAAACACATATTTCCAGAGAGTAACAAAGTTTTACGAAATTCTTTAACGCAACGTAAATTTAGAACACAACCATTTTCTTATTGCCAGATTACCAAACATTATATATCTCGCTGTCATGGAAATACAAAATAAATATCGTTTGAGTCACAACATCATATAATGTTTGGTAGTCTGGGAATGATAAAATATTTGTGTTCTAAATTTACGTTGCGTTAAAAGAATTACGTAAAACTTTGTTACTCTCTGGAAACATGTGTTTACGTTCTTTATAATATATGAATTCATCTGTAAATAACATTTATGTGCCGTCTTATATGTTTTAATAAACCATTGGAAAACGTATATCAGTTTCTTAGTTTAAACAGGGTGGTTGTTTTTTAAATACATAAGTGCTGTCATTTTAACATTCAAACTCTGTTTCTTTAACAAACAAACTCTGTTACTTTAACGGAAAACTCTGCTATTTTAACAAGAATTGTTATAGAACAACTATTTCAACATTGCAGTCGAGGCGAGCAGAGAATAGAATTCGCATGACATCTCATGACTGGGATTTGTACCCGGGTCACCTCATTGAAAGATGAGCGTCTCTGTTCCCTGAGCCACAGCAGCTCTAGTATTTGCTTATTTTATTTCACTATCGGCATTGAACTGCCGACCCAATTCTGAGTTTCTGAGAATCAAAGTAATATATTAATGACTTCGTAACCTTGTAATTTTGAACCCAATCCAGAAGATAAGGGAACTCATTGGGACAAACGAGCTTTCATGGAACATTTTTGTTGACACTAACCCCCATTTACGTTACATAGAGAGAAAACCGCAAAACCAAATTACTTTTCAATAAAATCGAATCTCAATTTTATTTATACGATGTCCTAAACCATAAAATAATTTCTGAAAAAAAGGACAAGTAAAAAAAAAATAACCGAAAAATGATTTAAAAAAATATAACTTTATCTTACAGTAAGCAAAAGTGGGAGCCATAGACTAGAATTTAAATTGACAGTTTTCATTCGTTTCTGATTAGGGAGAAAAACAGAAGCAAATTGTTTTGTAAAAAACAGCATTTTATCGTCAAATATTTTATCTAAACCTGACCGGAAATGTACGAAAAAAATCTACAAAAAAATGAGTATTTTTTGCAGCTCGTGGATAACAATTAAGAACAGAAAAAATCTGTATTTATCTTTCAACTGTTTCTTTTTCTCTAAAAAATATTTTTTGTAGAATTCGCAGTTATTTTTTATAGTGTATAAAGAAAGTAGCATGTTTCCGTTATTGTCTGGGGGAAATGAATTTGAAAATTGAGCTCATCATTACAGGGATAGCGTAAAAAATAAAATATTTCACTCTAAACTGATATATTTGCACATTTATTTGTTGCACAAACTGTAATAATTTATTAAACTAAACTTTTTAACATTTATTTTTTCAGAATACTGAAGTTATAAGAAAATGGCTGGATAAAACTGGGTTAAGAATATACAATGGTTATGGACAAACCGAAACTGTAAGCATTTCACTAAAACTGTGATGTGTAAAGTTATAACATATACATGGTGTTTCTTCCTAATGCTTTCTAAAGCTTTTCGATTCAACCTAAATTATAATCCTCCCCAGTAAGTTTTATTGTACTTCTGTGTTACGCAAAAAAAAAGGTTGAATATGTATCTCTTTTTAAAATTGGGCTTTTTTTTTATCGGAGCAAGCTCATTAGCATGTTCTGTCTAATTGCCACGCACGCCCAGGAAATATTTGTAAACCACTTTAAAATGGAGATACCGCTTTTGATGGTGTTTATTTTTTAAAAATTTTAAATCTTAAATTCTCTGGAACTTATTAGATTATGTACTTAGAACAAGAGCAAATGAATCTTAGTATTTGATTCCGTCCTCGCTGTTAGAATTTTCCTTCTAAAACTACAGTAAAATAATCGGCAGCAGTCTGACCATAGAATTAAAAGTAAAGTTTACTGCAAAGAACATTCTTTATCCGCTCGATTTTAAAATTACTTGCAATTAATATGGTTAAAAAACCATGAGTATAAAACTATACGATTTCTAACCATTAACAACTAGCATGGTTTCAAAATTGTGAAAAAGAAATTTAACTGGATATTGAAACTGCGCTTTTCATTAGGTAATGATCGTTGGACTTTGGTTATGGTTGAGTTGTGTTTTATCAAATGAACCATGGAAGGTGATTTAATTAATTTATATGGTTGTTTAACCTATAGTAAGATATATTAAATACTGGACTTTTTCATGTTAAGCAGAGTTATGGTGCTGTCATCTATGCGTGAATAAAAGTATCGTATTCTAATAGTACAGCGTCACAAATTGGGCACTAAAAACTCTCTATGTGTTGAAGGGGATGGAGAAAATACTGTAATGTCAAAGCTGCGACTCGAACCCCTGTTTTTGTCTGTCATGACATTGACAGATGAACCAGCTCAGCTATAATATAAACCCATCTGCATGAAACTTAGTGGCTTTATTAAGTGAGCCGAGATAATCTGAAAAATTCTGGTTGTTTAACCGTATTAGGTGAAAGCAGCTAATAAACAGTTCTTCCCAGAATTAATAGTTTAAATAGTATCTTATTTATGGTTATTTGTTTGAATATGGTAATATAACAAGGTTTTAAATTGTTATTTAAACATTTTTTCGAGCAATTTTAGCAGTGCTTTTTACTATAGTCGTTTGTGGTCGGTTTCTTAGTGCATAAAAAATAGTAAGCAATGAATAGCATCATTTTATCTCATTTCAATACATATCTCACCTTGATGCATCATTTTATCTCACCTGAATACATAATTTAATTTCATTAAACTTAATAAGACTATCAAACCGTAATTTCAAATCGTTTAAGTCTCCAAAAGCATTCTGGTCATTTTTCCTGATAAAACTTTTAATTAGGTAGAGTTTCTCTTTAAATGTTTGGTTTTATGAGTACGCCATGCAAAAAGTTTAAGTATCCTGTGACTATGGCTGGTTAAATTAAATTGTGACAGCTACAGTTGCTGTGCCAATATTCCTGTAACTTAAATTTTGGATAAAACAACACTTCTGTGTGAGTTCGAAACATTGAAGGAAATCTGTTAAAAACGTCAAATGCATTCATCTGCTTTAATTTCCAATTTATTGATAAAAGTGGCATCAAGGAGTAATTAGATTTTCTTAAGGTTTTAATACCCTTAACAAAAGTTTACTAAAAAACTATATATTCTGAAAATATAAAATTTATTTTCAGTACTAAAATAGCAATTGTCTACTGCGAATGGTCCAGAAAACTTTAAATTTCTTTCAGTTTATAAAATTTAGTTTTAAAGTATATATCAAATTTTTTAAATAAATTAGGTATCCTTATATCACGAAACTATTAAAGTTGTGAATCCTCATACAATATCACAATATTGTGAATTTCGTTACTCTATATTGCCAGTGAACGTCAGCATAAATTTTATATGAATGTTATGAGCTATGGTTGAGCAGCAATATCAGAGTGGTTAATGAACTGAGCTATCGTTATAAGGTACCGGATTCCATGCTGTGTGGTGGCATGAAGCCCAACCGGCTTTAGATCTATTGGTACCATTATGTGTCGGTAGTAAATGTGATTAGTTTGCAGTGACGAGTACGTTGCCATCATCACGTCGTTGATCATGAAATAAATTGCTGTTTGCCTTTAACCTGCTAAACCGATAACTAACATTAACTTTTTAAATTTAATAAACTATGCTTTATTTCCTATTTCAGATAATTATGACTGCTACACGTAAATGCATAGATTACCGCATGGGTTCAATCGGCAAATGCATGCCAGGACTTGTTGTAAAAGTATGACAATATTATGTTTTTATGATACATAATTATATTATATTTTAGCTGTCTTATTATACTTATTATATTTGTTTTAAATGCAAAATATTTGGGGTGTCCGAAATGTTCTTCTTAATTTTAGATGGATATCGGAGAGCATCACATCTAAGTTTTATTCTATAGTCATTAAAGAGTTTTTTTCTGGATTCATTGAAGATTTTGTGAAATGTTCATGAAGTTTATTCCTTTTTGTTCAATATATTCATAAAAATAGCGATACATTTCATAGCAAAAAATCACTAATGTCATTTTGTTCTATTGGCCTTTTCTGTACATCATGCAACTTTTAAAAAAATCCTCTTTATTTTAACGTATCTCAGATCTTTTGATGAAAACCTTTCAGCACTAGTTTTTATCTCGCCCTTAAGAATCAAAATGTTTTCATTTAAGACAATTCTGCAGCGACCAAAAAGGCTTCTGAAGTCACTAACTCTGATGAATAGAGTGAATGGAGTAGATCATTCCGGCAAAGCTCTGTTGACAGCATATGCTGATTTATCAAAGACGCGTGAAACAGTGCATTTTCCTGATCAAACATAACCCATTCCGATTGCTGTCTTTAATCCGTTTATTGGCAGCTATAATTTTCTGCATACCGTCTTTTAGAATATATTCGCATGTCATTTGCATTCAGTAATTCTCATATAACAAGTCTGATATATGCAATACACCGTTTTTCTCAATTGGCACGTACTTTTTGAACAATTAAATATGAAATTGTGGTTAGAGATTCTTTAAGATGTGATTCAACTAATAAAAACTTGTCACATATATAATTATTAAAAAAATCGCTACAAATATTTTCAACTAGTATTAAATTATAAATTGTTTAGTTACAGCTATTAACCATTCTCCAAAAAATTGCTTAGTTATTTTTTTCATTCAATAATTTCGTTGTTAACTTAATAATTGAAGAAAGTTTGTTAATAGCATATTAAAAATCACAAAAACTGAAAAGTTTTACTAATGTAATGTATGTCTTTCTAATATGAACACATTTATTACACAGTACACATTTCTTAAATAAAATGAAGATTCTGTGTAATGGAATTAAGCTAAAAAATACCTTTGCGAAAAACAATTGAAATAAATTGTGGGAGCTAATTAAAACGGCATTAAAAGGCTCCTGACAAAAAGTTGCTCCTCGTTTGAGAAACTAGTGTATTTTTCTTCAAGTTTTTTTCCTAAAAAAATCGTAATTTCTTCTTCAGGATAGAACTTGAGCATTTTATTTCAAAACTCAAAGAGATTTTTATATTTATTTAATATTCATATTAGGCATAAAATTTGATATCTCTTGTAAGTTGATAGTTAGTTATGTTCCACAAACAGGAAAAAAATCATTTTAATTCATTTAAGGAAAATCAAAATTCAAATTTAAAAAATCTCATTTTAAATAATAATTAATTTGTACCGAAAAGAATATATCCAAAAAATCAAGAACAAAACTGATATTTAACCACGTTTCACTAAAAATTTTAATATTTTGATGCAGTTTTTTCTTAAATACAAAAAAAGTTAATATTTCAACGGAATATAATAAAAAATAAGGTTTTTAGTTTTTCAGAAAGGTTTGCTTTTCCTTTCTTTATTTAGTATGTTTTTCATTCCTTCCTCTCAAAACAGATTTTTTTTTCCTTTCTGGGAAAAATTTTGTATATTCTTTGATGTTGAAGTATGCTTGCAAATTCTCATATTAAATGAGAAATATATAAAAAAAAATATATAAAAGTGCATGAAAGTTTTTAAAAAAAATATGTAAAAATGTATGAAGCTTTTAACTGTACCACGAAAGGCAAGAAGTTTATATTTTTTATGGAACTGTATGCATTAAATATGCTTTTATCTGTTTCACCCTGGGAGAAAACAATTTTCCTTTAAAAAAAATTTAAATAGTTGCAAAGTTTTAGTTAAAAGATATTTCATAGACGTATATTTACATTTCACTGTCATGAAAAAAAATTACTTTATTTTTACATTTTTTGTAAATTTTTATTAATTATTTTTAAAAGTAATAAATTTAATAGTTGCGAATTTGAGGTAAAAAAATTTGACAATTGAGCCAAAAAATAACACTTTTCGAAGTAACAAGATTATATTTTGAGTTTAGTCTAAAAATAAATCAATGAAAGATTACAAAAAATGAGCATAATTAATTATCTATTTCTCTATGTTGTTCCAGTTTCAAAATATTCTTTCAAACGTAAATATTTCTTTTCTACCTTTTCCTAGAAATATGACTGACTTACAAACATCAATAATTTTAATTCAACATCTTTTCCGTCTGAGGAAATCAAATTTTAAAAAAAAAACATGAAAATTCGTTAACTTGAAAGCTTTTAAAATTCTTAATTAAAATTAAAATTCACTGCAGAATCGAAGTTTCTGAGTTTTCTATACTCATCTACATCTTAATTAATTTAAAACATGAGTTGAGTTTTAAAAAATAGAGGTTTTCCATTTCAGCGCCATTGAAATATTTCTTAGAAATGTCTGTTTACCAAAATTATTACTTCGTTTTTCAAAAGGATTCTAAAATTACATTTTATGTATGTTTTTCAGTTATCATACATTTCTCTGAAATGAGATTTCTGAGATGAAAAGATTTTCGTAGTTGATACTTTCTTCGAAAAAAATAATAATATTTGGACGAAACGAAACAACGGAGGCTGTATGAAGTATCTTTTTATATAAAAAAAGGAAATAGCCTCAGAGTTTTTTCGTAATTTTCCTTCCTATTTTACATCAGGTTTCAAAGAAATTCCTTTAATCGAAATCCAATGTAAATAGAATTCTTAAGAAGTTAGTTAACCACGGTTTATTTTATTCGTATTACTGTTTTTAAAAATATCTAATATTAAACGTGTTTTTACTTTTTTTTTTGAAAAATTAATACCACATTCTAAAAAGTTTCACCGCTCGATTAAGGTTTATGACTGATAAATAATAATTCAGTCACTCACAGAAAAAATATGCCCGTAAAGGTAACATAATACAGTAAAAATACATGTTTGCCTCTAAACTTTTTCTAATTAGAAAATACGATTTGCTTGGAACCACGCAGCGAGAAGAAATATTGTAGTGCTGCATTGTAGAAAATTTAGAGAATTGTATGTTCGTTTTCCCTAGTCACCAATTCAAAGAGATTAAGAAATATGTGTTTTGGTGTCGAACTTAAGTGTCCTTAGAGTAATGATGTAATCACCGTGGTAAAGAATATGGTTTCCTGAAATGAGTTAGGAATCTTTATGTAACATCCATATACGGTCTATATTATGCAATATCCATATTATGTAATATCGACGGTCAACTCTACTAATTTTGCTGATGTTCGTTAGAATGCCGGGTACTGAGCTTCTTTCTCAAAGAAGTGTTAGATGTATAAACTAACGATCAACCGTTGTGAGATATAATTGCAGGTAAATTTTTTATCGGGTATCCAGTTAAAATACTTTTCTGAAGTTCATCAATATGGTTGAAGAAATGATTTTAAATTTTTACATCAGATAGCGATGACAGCATAGAAAGAAAATCAGCTATAAGTTGATTCAAATATCCATGGATCGATATGTTTGGGATTTTCTAGAACAAACACTAGTAAATGCAACTTTCACTCAGCAATATAATTGATGAAATATTTTTTTTAAATATTATTCGATGAATGAGTTTTAATCTACTTCATTTTTTTTCAGTTTTTAATTAATCTATTAATCTTTTGTGGCCTACTATGAGTCGACAATACCAATACAAACGTTCAGATACCAAAAATTATAATTTTTATTTGTCAATGTGCTCGAAGAAATTTTTTTTAGATATACTTTTTTTCAAGTTTAACTTTTTAAAATTGTTACTTTATGAAATATAATGAAATTTTACTACAAAATGCATATTTCTTCAGATAGTGGATGAAAAAGAAAATGAAGTTGGTCCAAAAGTCATCGGGGAAATCGTATTGGAAAGAAAAAGTACGCCTGCAATATTTAAAAGATATAAAGTGAGTTGGTGCGGTTACAATTAAAATTCTTTTTTTAGACATCAAGAAAATTTTTTAATCAGCTTTTGAATTTTTTTATTCTTCTAACAGCAAACGGAATGTGTGTTTGAGAATACGGACGTAGGATTTATTTCCGACTTTCAAACTTCTCTCGTGAAAAGTGTTCTTTTAAAACAAATGATAATAAACGAATCAAATCAAATGAATTTGTAATATGACTTTTTATATTTGCCTAAATCACATTTTTAGAAGGTTCTCGCGGGTTCTATAAATTTATAATAGTTATATTAAATTTAAAAGCATTTCATGGTTTAGTGCTCTGAATACGAAAAAATGCCTGAAAAGTTACATATTTAATATACCCAGCCATATCGACCCCGATGTCCGGGACGCATGTAAACTCTTTTTACACATATAGTATCCCCAAGAGATTTTGAGTGCGCTGATTGGCTTTCTTGGCAATGCCATCTGTGACGTATGGTTACTTCATTCTGCCATGCTTGTTATTTTCAGCATAGAGTGATTTTTATACTCCAGCTTTTGTGTACAAACTTGAAATGTCAGTTTTTTCAACAGAGAAATTGCCTTCTGCATTTAAAAGTAAAGTAAAAAATATTTCCTCAAATACCATTACCCTTAGAAGCAATGCTCTAAATTTAGACGATTGCAACAAGTGGGTAATGGAATTTGGGGAACTTACCAATATGAAATGAAATTCTAGAACTTCCAAATCTCATGGACAAAGATTTGTTTGTAGGTAAATAACTAGTTTAGTTATTTTAAGAAAAATTTTGTATTTAATTTTTATGGGAAATGCTTTTTTCGGTAAATTTATGATTATTACATACATGAATTCTTATGAAGCTAATATGCCTCTAATTTATTGAATAACATTGAAATCGAATTTAATTGCCTTGCTTAATTCTTATATAGCTCGTTCACCAGGAGTTGGCACTTGGCTCCGCCTTCATCACGTGGTATACGACGATACCATTTCGCTATTTTTGGGAGAAGGTTATGAGCAATCCTGAACAATAATGCTATTTGGCGATCGTTTGGCAAAAATATTTATTTCGCAAACCTTATGCGAATTTTTTTAACAATAAATATTTCATAAATTTGATGATATTTTGCATCATTTTTTATGATATTTCTTTCTTTTGAGTAAATAGTTTGTCCTTTATGAGACATTTCGCTGGGAGAACAGCAGTTTTTAACTTTAAACTATATTTAATTAGCAAGTGTAACAAAAGGTATAATAACAGATGATAAAGCAAAGTAAGTGACTGAAAAAGAATTCACTTTTTGTGTTTGGCGTAAATTAAGGGTTGTCTCAATTTCAACAACGGAGATGTTTCTCTTCTAACTCCCGCGCTGAAATGAACTCTGCGTCCCAGGAGGCGGAGCCAAGTCTCAACTTCTGGTGAACGAACTATACTCACTATAAAATGAAAACAGAATAGTTTTCACTTGATATTTATTTAATTAAATTAATGCTCATCGAATTAAATTAATATTTTATTTATTTCTTGTGGATTACTAAAATTAAATTATAAAATTTTTAATTTAATATTTATTAGTGGCGTCATCTATTATTATAAATTAAAACTAAGAGATCTGCATTATACCTACCTATTCATAACTTATTTTTAATGTTTTTCTTTTTTATTTGTGAAATGTTTTATAATACCGAAAAACTATTAATTGACATCTAAGAAATCAAGCAATTGTCTTTTAAGATGCTTATTTTATTAATTTTTGATTGCATAATTCCCATCAAGAAAAAAATTTATGATAATGAATTGTCCATTAAATTAACACCACGAGTATTAAAAGAATAAATTTTCAAAAAATTCCCTCTTTTAATTCTAGAACATTTCTATTGGATTGTAAATATTTTTTTATTATTTAATTGCAGGAAATTATTTGTTTGTCACCACAGTGCGTTTATAAAAGTGCCGCAAGAGAAATGTAAAAGTTTTTGAAAAATTCTACAATTTCTTTGCTGAATTATAATTACATTTTTTTAACATTTTAGAACATTTTCCTCTAAGATATGATAAAATCTTTTTCAAATAATCAACCATAATTTTAAAAATTTATTTATTTACATTTTAAAATCTCATATAATAAATTCAAACTTAACTGAGTGGTTCTGCAATCATACTTAATAAATTTAAGTAAGAGATTTTAATTTCTAAGTGTATAAGGATCTTCACAATGCTATTCAACTTGAATATTAATCAATTCTTATATATATATTACATAAAAGCTGGCTAATAAAACTTTAATTTGTGTTTAATAATTATTATTATACTAATTTGATGTTTTACCAAAACATGATTGTATACCTTGCATTTACCTAAAATTTATAACAAAATATTAGCATAATAATTAAAGCAAATTGGATTTAAATAAATGTGTTATTATTAAAATACAATTAATAACGCTGTTTAATTTTTTGAACGAAACTTTAACATTTGTCATAAAATTAATACGAGAAATATACTGGAACTGTTATTTACGATTGATTTACAATTTGGGAACAAACTACGGAGAAATGTTATTGGGGAAGAGCTACAGAAAGCCAATCAGCGCTCTCAAAATATCTTGGGGATACTATGTGTGTAAAGAGAGTTTACATGCGTCCGGGACTTCACCTGGCGGACACCATCTGGACTGGGCGGACATCACCTAGAATAAAGAAAGCCTTCACATAGTTTACCGTAACGAAAAATGCGATCTTTTAGTAGTCCGCATGTTGAGACATCTGTCTTATTTTCCCCCTATTCACACTTAAGTAGTCCAAAGATTGTGAAAACTTTCCTTGTTCCATCCATATGAGATGGTTAGATATTTTAAATTTATTATAAATTTTATGAAACTTTATCAGTTAGTTGTACTCTATACCCTGATAAAAGTTTTTAAGAATATTCTTTTTTCTTCAAAAAATTGTCTTAAAGCAGTTACACGCTATTCCATTAAAATGGTGATACTCAAAGCAAACTAGAAGTTCGAATCTTCATCAATAATGTAATCAAATTAGTGATTGAAAATATAACAATATTTATTTGGTTCGTTGATCTTATTCCTTCTGAATACCTACTTACAGCAACTTTAACTTTTACTGCGATTTTTGATAAACCTAATTAACCAGTTTTAGGCTACACCATTTGAGTCTTACATAAATTTTCAAATTTACTACATATTTTATGAGTTACATGCAACACCATGATAAAAATCTTACAGCATATTTTAAATTTCTTTCGCTAGAACTTTAAGAAAATTTTTATACCAATTATGTACTATAACACGTAAAGAATAATATTTAATAATTTTCATGTCAAACTCAAGTCATGAATTTTAAGAAGAATTGTAATCAAATTAATGTTGGAAAATAAATACACGACTCGTTTAGCTTATTTATAATTCGAGTCAATCGCTGTTGCGTGTAATCTTACAACTTTTAAAAATACGTTTTAAGTCAAATTGAAGTCAAACTTAATTATGGTGAAGAAACGGAAGAATATTACAATTTTTACAGATAAATAAAATAAATTAAAGGATTACAGAATTTAAAAATAACATTAACAATATGAAAGCGTCTAAAGAAAACGGATCAACTTTGCTGTCTGCGAATTGTTAATTAAAGTTAGTAAAAAGAGTTACCTATCATCAAAATTGTGTGACTTTGTAACAAACTACGTATATTTTTTTCATTAAATTATGCTTACTTTAGAATAACCCAGAAGCAACCAAAGCAAACCTTTCTGAAAAATACTTGCATACAGGTGATTTCGGCTTCTATGATGAAGATGATTTCTTCTGGTTCGTTGGACGAAATGATGACCTTATAAACTCAGCCGGGTGAGAAATATTTGTTCTTGCTTACCAAATGTGATGATAGACATTTTAAGCCCTTAAAATAAAAATTAAAAATTGGGTTCTTTCTTTAAAAAAAGTATGTTAGTTCCGATAGAGGTATTCAGAAATGATTTGAAATGATTTTACAGGCAAATATTTTGTACGGCCCATTTGTATAGTAAAATTTTCATTCAAAACGCATAATTGAATTTAAAAACACATGAATTTTCAAAATTATATCAGCCATTTTAAAATTTTTCTTACTTTGCTTATAAGATCTATAATATAAAATAAAATTATGTCTGCCTGAATTACGTTCTAAGTTAATCTAGCCAATCTAGGTAATCTAGTTACATTAATGTAGTTAATAGGTTGCAGACCAGGTTTAAAAGTTAGAAAAAAGATATATGTAATTAATTTTTGAAAATTATCCTTTAAACCAGATTATAACCCAATTCCAGATGATGATAAAATTATGGTTGTTAAACCATATTAGGTGAAAAAAGTCAATAAAAATTTATCTTACTACTAACATTTTGAATACCATATTTTTGAGGTTATTTAACTGTAATGAATGAATATGATGATAAATTAATAAATAAATTAATTGTTTTTTAACCATTTTTAACAGTGTAATATTAAGAAATAGCATGAACACATTAAAATAATTCGCATTTTTATATATTAAATTCACAAAAAAATATAACTTTAAATGAAGTTGAGTGGGAAATAAATACTTTATATAGCTAGTTTTCAAATTAATTTAAATTTGTTTAGAAATATTAGTAAAAAAACTAGCGAAACAAGCATTTAAAAAGTTCGTGACAGATGGTTTTTATTAATTTTGCATGCGCTTTAAAAATTAAATGACAACGAATTTTCATTAATTTTTTAACATGTCTCAAAATAAATTTGAGAAAACTCCATTTTCAAATATTTCATTCTTTCATTTCAAAAAGTGAGTAAAGTACTAAAAAATAAGACTTTAATCTTTAATGATTTATTTTTAATCTATTTTGAAAAGAGTCGTCCGAATACGAAGTTATTATAATTTCTGTATTGTGCTTGACATAATTTAATGATATATTTTTTCATCAATAAAACCAACAATTTTTGAGCTAACAATGTTTGAAACTAACAATTGAAAAATTATTTATTCAAAAAATTAAACTCAAAATATTTTAAATTTTGTTTTACGGAAATTTAAAATAATTGAGTTTTAGATAATATAAAAGCTCCATGTAAAATTTTTCAATTAAATCCGAATTATTTGAAAATTTAACAGAATTAAATGAGCCATGAAACTAATACAGACAGCCGACAATACCATGTTTGTATTTATAATTCTGAAAACAAAGAGAGTCCAAGAAACCTACTCATTAACTTTACTTAGTACTTAAAAAATAATGAATTTAATTATCTTTCAAATGAGAAAAAAATTTATTTATAATTATATATAATTTCATATTATTTCATATAATTTCTCATATATAATATTTATTTATAATTTCATTTTTTTTCCTTCATATTAAGCTCGATATAATGCTGAAACTTAAAAGACTCTTTCTTCGCAATCAGTTTTTTTTATTTATTTAATTTAAAAATAATATATCCCGAAAACTACTAAACATAACTGTATTTAATCTGAAATGCATACTAACATTTTAATTATTTTTCAAGAAATTCGCAAATCACGTTCATATTGTATTCCATGATTTTCTTAAAAGAATAATGAAAAAAATATAAAATTTAAATTTCACAGTTTTTTCTTAACAATTATAGCAAAAAAGGCTGAAATAATTAAATTAAAGTAATATTTTATTCAAAAGAAACCAAAAAGTTTTATCATATTTTCAGCATAATATTTTCAATTTTATTAAGAGTTAGAAACATCAGTTTCTTGCCATTTTAGAATTTTTAAAATAATTTTTTTAATTAAATAAGAAAACGCTGCCAGAAAAACGCGAATATTAAATAAGTGGATGTCGGGTCGCTACTGAAACAGATGTAATGAACCTTTCGTAACAGGTGTAATGAAAAAATAAATGCCACCGTTCAGCACGAATAAGTAGAAGTAACGAAAAGAAAACGTAAAAATAAGTAAAACAAAAATATAGGCAAAATTACAATAAAAATATTAATTCGTTTCATAAAGCTGCAATGGCTCAAAATATAGAGCATCACCTCCCGATGAGGAAAAACAGGTTCAAATCCCTGCGGTGGCTGGTTGATACGAATTCTGCTCCCAGCTCGCACCTACCACCGTGCTGACGTAAAATATCCTCAATGGTAGACGGACCATAGGTTAAAATCCCTTGCAATCGAGCTAACCTTGGGAGGTTTCAGAGGTTTTCTTTCCATGTAACACATATAAAGGTTAGTGCCATCAAAAAGTTCTCCACCAAAGCTATTGTCCCAATGCTTGATCCAGGAGTTCACTTGTCCTCGGGACTGGGCTCAAAATTGCAAGGCAAAGAAATTGAACATTGATAGTGGCAAACTCAGAATTGAGTCGACTGTACAAAGCCGGTTATGAAATAAAATAAAACTTTTTCGTGATATTTAATAGGTTTCAGTTCTTCGAAATGGAGCAGTGGTGTACTTCCTGCTCATATTTGTCATAAAATGGAATCAGCAGGTTTGATAACAACTAACAATAACGTGTCTGATGGTAATGCATTTCTCTTGACAGTTAGTCAATAATATGAACTTAAAAAATTCTAATAATTTTTTTCAGTTATCGCATCGGTCCCACTGAAGTTGAAAATGCATTGATGGATCATCCAGCTGTTGCAGAAGTCGCTGTAACAAGTAGCCCGGATAATCAGAGAGGAGAGGTCAGTATATTTCTCTCATTTAAACATGTTTATAGATTTAACAGTCATAAACTAAGCGACTAAAAAAGAAATTACTAATTATTTTTAAATCATTTTGCTTAACATTACGTTCCATTTCAGTATGTTTAGGGAAAAGGATGATTATGCGGATTTTCATGATACCTATATCTCAAGTTTGCAATACAAGAATAAAGAAAATTAATCAAATTAATCCTCTCAGATGTTTAAACACTAGAAACTGAATCAAATTATCTTACCGTATCACCGCCGTATCACCAAAATATCTTTCCGTATCAGTAATCACCGCCCTTTAGAGGCATTTTTTAAATCCCTGTCGAAAATGAAGTCATAAAAGTACGCACATCAGACTTCGCAAATTAATATTTGAGCAAAGGAATAATAAAAACGAAATCAAAATCTGACGAATGACTACTGAGAAGGGAGGAAATTTAAGCATCGAAAAACAATCTCATAATAATTTTTCTCTTTCCCTCAGTTTACTTCAATATTAAACGATTTTAATGTTTTTATTCTTTTAAACGATTTGACAGGTTTTAATAATGTTATTTTTACCTCGGGCAAAATATCAATTTGAACCCTCTGGCAAGTATATTTTACTAACTTAATTTTAGAAAAGGATTCTAATATACATTACCAACAGAGATTAAGAAACATCCATTATATAAAGTGTCAACTTTTCGAAATCAGATATCTTTTTTGAAAACTTTGGAAACAAACTTACTGTTTGAATTATCCAATGACGACCTTTATGTTTTTACGTTAACATACATTTTATAAATTATTTTATTCACAAAATACTAACTTTTAATCAAGACAAACAACGAGGGTGATTTGCGAAATTTAAAAATTATCCTAGTTTGTTTGTTTTTTTTGATCGACATTAATAATAATTTGTCAGATTATAAAAACTATTTTCATTTCTTTTCTCTCATAGGAACTATAACTAACACTAATATTTTCCTGATTTTATGTTCGCAAAAATTCCTGAAAAATATATTGTGATTATGTAGCACGCTCTACATTCTATAGATCTGATAAACTAAAGATGTCAAGATAGGAAAGTCGTAGGATAAATATACTTATGAGCAAAGTACTCAAACTATGACGTGTAGCGCAGAAAATAATTTAAAATACTATAATCCGAAATCAAAATCAAATATCTGTGTTCTGCTACTATTCATTTTGCCTTTTTTCATGAGTGAAATCTTCCTTTCCATCTTAAATTTGCCTGCCACTCGGTTAAATTATAACGCTACAGTTAATTTAAAACTTATTTAAATAGCATGAAACAAAGAACATTCGTATCGCTTTCTGTAGATACGAGAAATACATAATAATTTTTAGATTCAGAAGAGATCATTGAATTCCTTTTTTTTATCACGTCTTTCCAGAAAGAAGCGAATTACTTTATAGTTTTTTTGAAAATAAGAACAAAAAGAATCTACAAATAGTAATATCATCAAATATATTTTCAAAAATCTTGTTTCAAAGCAGTAAGAATAAATTTATTATCTGTCACAGATAGGCGCATTTATTTTCATCTTGATTGATTTAGAGGTACATGAAATTGGCATTACTCTTAGCATATGAGGTGAATATTTATTTATCTCAAATATTTCGATGAGGATGTATTGTGTGTATTAGATGAAATTTTAGATAAGAATTAAGATAAATTCTTTTAAAAACTGGCCAATTTAATAAAGATAAAGAAAATAATAAGTTTACTTTGATTGAGTTTAAAAAGTATGCACATGATTTGAAAGTTTTCCCGTGAAACAAAAACGAAAAATTATAAATATAGAAAAATTCCGGATCGAATTACAAGTATACAATACCGGCAGTTTTGGGTGCATCATCCGTAAAATCAATTTGACCATAAAATATATAAAATTTATTACCATAAAATATTGTACCATAATTTTTACAGTAATATTTATTTAGTTAGTGTAATTCAATAATTTTACGGTATATCATATATTTTTTTCCGTAACATGATCCGGTAAAAATGGATATTATGGCAAAAAGTAGCTGCACTTATGGTACCGGTAATCTTACCAATCATTTGATACGAAATTTCATAATGTCTAGCATAAAATTAAAATGTATAATTCCATCCCAGTTTTTAAGGGAATTTAAAAAAGAATACAAATGGATTTTTTTCCAAGCTGATTTCTATGGTATATATAATGAGCGATTTCTTCAAATTTTAGATATTCTTTTCTTTTTTTAATTTGTAGGTTTAAACAAACTTTACCTTCAAATGAATACAAAAAATCTTGGCAAATTTTATCGAACCAACATTTTATACACGTTTAAAAAGTCGTTTTGCGTTCGATGCTTTTTTTTACTGCAATACCGAAAAAATCCTGCTGATGGTGAGTAACAACATAAAATATTTGTCAAATGTTACCTTGGATCAAGAGTTTAGTAATTACTTGTTGTTAAGAACTATTATAGTGACTATACACTGAAAATTTCTAATTTATTTTATTTTGTTTTATTTATTTATATATTTTTTAACTATTTATTAAATCAAAAAAAAAAAAAAAATGATTGTGATGCCTGGTGACGTCACATTCGACAATAAAGAATAGAAGATGGCGGAAAAGAATAGAAGATGGAACTCTGGGAGTTCTGCAAAAGACATTTGCTTGTTTTTTGGGGGGGGGGGTTTCGTTTCTTTTTAATTATTATTTTTTAAGGCTTTCTTACAAATGTTAAAATATTTTTTCTGTGTTGCAAACAAGCTGATTATTGGCAGTAAGTTTAGTGGTTTCTTAGAAAGCGTCGGGGGGGGGGGGTGAAGAAAAGAATATAGAATATATCAGTGATCCTACGTGATGTAGAAAAGAAAAAAAGCCAAAGTCGTTAGTATTCATTTTGTTTACCATATATACTTTTAGTCTTGGATTTGGCTTTCTTTTAATCAAAATTTACAGCAGTAATTGTCAAATAATATTTGGGTATTTCGTAACAATATTTATTCATCACCAGTTGAGAAGAAAATACTCATCACCAGTTTATAAAACACATTATCACAACTTTAAGCTATATCAAACATCAAAACCATTCACCACGAGAGTCTATTTTTTTTTAATATAAATGTTATAACTTTTGTGCCGCAAAATTTAATATTATTTACTTTTAAATTAATTTCAATGTCAGTCGTAACATTCAAAATAATGTTTTGATGGTTACTTGTATGGAGTAAAAAGTAACTTTAAATATAACTCGCTTAAATTATAGGATTTCAATTTTTGTTTAATACAATTTAACCGAACTAAACATTTTTGTCTGTTGGCAATCTTAAAAACTCAGTATTGATATCAAATTTAAGTTTTAATTCGTATCAAAAACAAACAACTCCAAAGTGAGTTGAAATACTAGCCAAGTCCAAAGTGTAACAAAATTAATTAATTCCCTTTCTTTACGTGCCCTTGCTACTTTATATTGTTTTTTGTTGTTGTTGTGCTTTGCATTAATGCTTCTTAAAGTAAAAGTTTTGGGTTCTTACGTCATTTTGGCTAAGTGTTACAGAAAATAAATTTTCCAGAAAATTTTATGTTTTGGTGATAGCCAGTTTTGCAATTGAACTAAATAATTGTCTTCTCTTTACAGATGATGTGAAGCAAGCAAATATTTAGTAAAATTATCTTTAAGAAACTATCCCAAGATTCAGGAGATTTTTTTACCGCTAATCTATTACGGTAGCATTTAAAATACATTTTTAGAATCCTTGTGGAAAAAGAAATTAAAAAACTAAGCACATTCGAGATTACAAATTATTATTTCAGCTGACAATGAATATCATTGATAAAGGTTATGCTATAATACTCTATTGATAAAAGTGGTATTAAAAGCATCTTAGTCTAAATGAAGATAGGGAATCATTTGTGCTACGTATGAATGCAGATAAACAACGTGAATAAAACGCAAGCAGTAACACAAAAATTAAAACACTATAGTTTCGATTTTATAAACCAGAACCTTCATAGGTGTCAAAACACAAAATGACAGAAGAAAACCAAAGACTAACAAGTTGTAATAAGGAAAAAAGTTGTTTAAGTGATAAATTAAGCTTGTTTTTATGTGTGTCTTGTATTTTCTTCTATCATTTTGAATCTCGACTGCTAAAATTGTCGCAAACGTTGTAAGTTTTAAGAAAAAGGAAATTAACAGTACGATTTTTTTATTTCTTTTGGGATTAAAAGGAATTAATTACTTAAGTTATTTGACTACAGAAGAATTATTTTTTTTAGCTGTTTTTAATAACTCTCTCTGTAATATTCTTTTTTACTCTTCAATGATGGAAAAATAATTTTCACTCCTATTTCCTTTATATTTGTTCTAGATTGTAAAAGCTTTTATCCGTCTCAACAATGATAC